>NW_027440698.1:0-70085 GCF_031893055.1 Leptodactylus fuscus | reverse complement strand
TGTCACTAGATAGGCTTAACTGTCAACTTTCCCATGGCTGCGTCATTCTCAGCCCGAGCTACACTCAAGAGTACACGATCAATGAAACCCTATGGGGAAAATCAAACTCCGACATGGTACAAGTTGCAAGATCACCCAGCTAGCCTATGATGGGCTGTCACTAGATAGGCTTAACTGTCAACTTTCCCATGGCTGCGTCATTCTCAGCCCGAGCTACACTCAAGAGTACACGATCAATGAAGCGCTAAGGGGAAAGTAGAAATCCTGCTTGATACAAGTTGCCGAGTGAGCGATCAATGAAACCCTATGGTGAAAATCAAACTCCGGCATGATACAAGTTGCAAGATCACCCAGCTAGCCTATGATGGGTTGTCACTAGATAGGCTTAACTGTCAACTTTCCCATGGCTGCGACCTTCTCAGCCCGAGCTACACTCAAGAGTATACGATCAATGAAACCCTATGGGGAAAATCAAACTCCGACATGGTACAAGTTGCAAGATCACCCAGCTAGCCTATGATGGGCTGTCACTAGATAGGCTTAACTGTCAACTTTCCCATGGCTGCGTCATTCTCAGCCCGATCTACACTCAAGAGTACACGATCAATGAAGCGCTAAGGGGAAAGTAGAAATCCTGCTTCATACAAGTTGCCGAGTAAGCGATCAATGAAACCCTATGGTGAAAATCAAACTCCGGCATGATACAAGTTGCAAGATCACCCAGCTAGCCTATGATGGGTTGTCACTAGATAGGCTTAACTGTCAACTTTCCCATGGCTGCGACCTTCTCAGCCCGAGCTACACTCAAGAGTATACGATCAATGAAACCCTATGGGGAAAATCAAACTCCGACATGGTACAAGTTACAAGATCACCCAGCTAGCCTATGATGGGCTGTCACTAGATAGGCTTAACTGTCAACTTTCCCATGGCTGCGTCATTCTCAGCCCGATCTACACTCAAGAGTACACGATCAATGAAGCGCTAAGGGGAAAGTAGAAATCCTGCTTCATACAAGTTGCCGAGTAAGCGATCAATGAAACCCTATGGTGAAAATCAAACTCCGGCATGATACAAGTTGCAAGATCACCCAGCTAGCCTATGATGGGTTGTCACTAGATAGGCTTAACTGTCAACTTTCCCATGGCTGCGACCTTCTCAGCCCGAGCTACACTCAAGAGTATACGATCAATGAAACCCTATGGGGAAAATCAAACTCCGACATGGTACAAGTTACAAGATCACCCAGCTAGCCTATGATGGGCTGTCACTAGATAGGCTTAACTGTCAACTTTCCCATGGCTGCGTCATTCTCAGCCCGATCTACACTCAAGAGTACACGATCAATGAAGCGCTAAGGGGAAAGTAGAAATCCTGCTTCATACAAGTTGCCGAGTAAGCGATCAATGAAACCCTATGGTGAAAATCAAACTCCGGCATGATACAAGTTGCAAGATCACCCAGCTAGCCTATGATGGGTTGTCACTAGATAGGCTTAACTGTCAACTTTCCCATGGCTGCGACCTTCTCAGCCCGAGCTACACTCAAGAGTATACGATCAATGAAACCCTATGGGGAAAATCAAACTCCGACATGGTACAAGTTACAAGATCACCCAGCTAGCCTATGATGGGCTGTCACTAGATAGGCTTAACTGTCAACTTTCCCATGGCTGCGTCATTCTCAGCCCGATCTACACTCAAGAGTACACGATCAATAAAGCGCTAAGGGGAAAGTAGAAATCCTGCTTCATACAAAATGCCGAGTAAGCAATCAATGAAACCCTATGGTGAAAATCAAACTCCGGCATGATACAAGTTGCAAGATCACCCAGCTAGCCTATGATGGGTTGTCCACTAGATA
Source organism: Leptodactylus fuscus (assembly GCF_031893055.1). Taxonomy (NCBI): domain Eukaryota; kingdom Metazoa; phylum Chordata; class Amphibia; order Anura; family Leptodactylidae; genus Leptodactylus; species Leptodactylus fuscus. The sequence goes on along the minus strand of NW_027440698.1, from coordinate 68,222 downwards.
GGCTTAACTGTCAACTTTCCCATGGCTGCGACCTTCTCAGCCCGAGCTACACTCAAGAGTACACAATCAATGAAACCCTATGGGGAAAATCAAACTCCGACATGGTACAAGTTGCAAGCTCACCCAGCTAGCCTATGATGGGCTGTCACTAGATAGGCTTAACTGTCAACTTTCCCATGGCTGCGTCATTCTCAGCCCGAGCTACACTCAAGAGTACACGATCAATGAAGCGCTAAGGGGAAAGTAGAAATCCTGCTTCATACAAGTTGCCGAGTAAGCGATCAATGAAACCCTATGGTGAAAATCAAACTCCGGCATGATACAAGTTGCAAGATCACCCAGCTAGCCTATGATGGGTTGTCACTAGATAGGCTTAACTGTCAACTTTCCCATGGCTGCGACCTTCTCAGCCCGAGCTACACTCAAGAGTACACGATCAATGAAACCCTATGGGGAAAATCAAACTCCGACATGGTACAAGTTGCAAGCTCACCCAGCTAGCCTATGATGGGCTGTCACTAGATAGGCTTAACTGTCAACTTTCCCATGGCTGCGTCATTCTCAGCCCGAGCTACACTCAAGAGTACACGATCAATGAAACCCTATGGGGAAAATCAAACTCCGACATGGTACAAGTTGCAAGATCACCCAGCTAGCCTATGATGGGCTGTCACTAGATAGGCTTAACTGTCAACTTTCCCATGGCTGCGTCATTCTCAGCCCGATCTACACTCAAGAGTACACGATCAATGAAGCGCTAAGGGGAAAGTAGAAATCCTGCTTGATACAAGTTGCCGAGTGAGCGATCAATGAAACCCTATGGTGAAAATCAAACTCCGGCATGATACAAGTTGCAAGATCACCCAGCTAGCCTATGATGGGTTGTCACTAGATAGGCTTAACTGTCAACTTTCCCATGGCTGCGACCTTCTCAGCCCGAGCTACACTCAAGAGTATACGATCAATGAAACCCTATGGGGAAAATCAAACTCCGACATGGTACAAGTTGCAAGATCACCCAGCTAGCCTATGATGGGCTGTCACTAGATAGGCTTAACTGTCAACTTTCCCATGGCTGCGTCATTCTCAGCCCGATCTACACTCAAGAGTACACGATCAATGAAGCGCTAAGGGGAAAGTAGAAATCCTGCTTCATACAAGTTGCCGAGTAAGCGATCAATGAAACCCTATGGTGAAAATCAAACTCCGGCATGATACAAGTTGCAAGATCACCCAGCTAGCCTATGATGGGTTGTCACTAGATAGGCTTAACTGTCAACTTTCCCATGGCTGCGACCTTCTCAGCCCGAGCTACACTCAAGAGTATACGATCAATGAAACCCTATGGGGAAAATCAAACTCCGACATGGTACAAGTTACAAGATCACCCAGCTAGCCTATGATGGGCTGTCACTAGATAGGCTTAACTGTCAACTTTCCCATGGCTGCGTCATTCTCAGCCCGATCTACACTCAAGAGTACACGATCAATGAAGCGCTAAGGGGAAAGTAGAAATCCTGCTTCATACAAGTTGCCGAGTAAGCGATCAATGAAACCCTATGGTGAAAATCAAACTCCGGCATGATACAAGTTGCAAGATCACCCAGCTAGCCTATGATGGGTTGTCACTAGATAGGCTTAACTGTCAACTTTCCCATGGCTGCGACCTTCTCAGCCCGAGCTACACTCAAGAGTATACGATCAATGAAACCCTATGGGGAAAATCAAACTCCGACATGGTACAAGTTACAAGATCACCCAGCTAGCCTATGATGGGCTTTCACTAGATAGGCTTAACTGTCAACTTTCCCATGGCTGCGTCATTCTCAGCCCGATCTACACTCAAGAGTACACGATCAATGAAGCGCTAAGGGGAAAGTAGAAATCCTGCTTCATACAAGTTGCCGAGTAAGCGATCAATGAAACCCTATGGTGAAAATCAAACTCCGGCATGATACAAGTTGCAAGATCACCCAGCTAGCCTATGATGGGTTGTCACTAGATAGGCTTAACTGTCAACTTTCCCATGGCTGCGACCTTCTCAGCCCGAGCTACACTCAAGAGTATACGATCAATGAAACCCTATGGGGAAAATCAAACTCCGACATGGTACAAGTTACAAGATCACCCAGCTAGCCTATGATGGGCTGTCACTAGATAGGCTTAACTGTCAACTTTCCCATGGCTGCGTCATTCTCAGCCCGATCTACACTCAAGAGTACACGATCAATGAAGCGCTAAGGGGAAAGTAGAAATCCTGCTTCATACAAAATGCCGAGTAAGCAATCAATGAAACCCTATGGTGAAAATCAAACTCCGGCATGATACAAGTTGCAAGATCACCCAGCTAGCCTATGATGGGTTGTCACTAGATAGGCTTAACTGTCAACTTTCCCATGGCTGCGACCTTCTCAGCCCGAGCTACACTCAAGAGTACACAATCAATGAAACCCTATGGGGAAAATCAAACTCCGACATGGTACAAGTTGCAAGCTCACCCAGCTAGCCTATGATGGGCTGTCACTAGATAGGCTTAACTGTCAACTTTCCCATGGCTGCGTCATTCTCAGCCCGAGCTACACTCAAGAGTACACGATCAATGAAGCGCTAAGGGGAAAGTAGAAATCCTGCTTCATACAAGTTGCCGAGTAAGCGATCAATGAAACCCTATGGTGAAAATCAAACTCCGGCATGATACAAGTTGCAAGATCACCCAGCTAGCCTATGATGGGTTGTCACTAGATAGGCTTAACTGTCAACTTTCCCATGGCTGCGACCTTCTCAGCCCGAGCTACACTCAAGAGTACACGATCAATGAAACCCTATGGGGAAAATCAAACTCCGACATGGTACAAGTTGCAAGCTCACCCAGCTAGCCTATGATGGGCTGTCACTAGATAGGCTTAACTGTCAACTTTCCCATGGCTGCGTCATTCTCAGCCCGAGCTACACTCAAGAGTACACGATCAATGAAACCCTATGGGGAAAATCAAACTCCGACATGGTACAAGTTGCAAGATCACCCAGCTAGCCTATGATGGGCTGTCACTAGATAGGCTTAACTGTCAACTTTCCCATGGCTGCGTCATTCTCAGCCCGATCTACACTCAAGAGTACACGATCAATGAAGCGCTAAGGGGAAAGTAGAAATCCTGCTTCATACAAGTTGCCGAGTAAGCGATCAATGAAACCCTATGGTGAAAATCAAACTCCGGCATGATACAAGTTGCAAGATCACCCAGCTAGCCTATGATGGGTTGTCACTAGATAGGCTTAACTGTCAACTTTCCCATGGCTGCGACCTTCTCAGCCCGAGCTACACTCAAGAGTATACGATCAATGAAACCCTATGGGGAAAATCAAACTCCGACATGGTACAAGTTACAAGATCACCCAGCTAGCCTATGATGGGCTGTCACTAGATAGGCTTAACTGTCAACTTTCCCATGGCTGCGTCATTCTCAGCCCGATCTACACTCAAGAGTACACGATCAATGAAGCGCTAAGGGGAAAGTAGAAATCCTGCTTCATACAAGTTGCCGAGTAAGCGATCAATGAAACCCTATGGTGAAAATCAAACTCCGGCATGATACAAGTTGCAAGATCACCCAGCTAGCCTATGATGGGTTGTCACTAGATAGGCTTAACTGTCAACTTTCCCATGGCTGCGACCTTCTCAGCCCGAGCTACACTCAAGAGTATACGATCAATGAAACCCTATGGGGAAAATCAAACTCCGACATGGTACAAGTTACAAGATCACCCAGCTAGCCTATGATGGGCTGTCACTAGATAGGCTTAACTGTCAACTTTCCCATGGCTGCGTCATTCTCAGCCCGATCTACACTCAAGAGTACACGATCAATGAAGCGCTAAGGGGAAAGTAGAAATCCTGCTTCATACAAGTTGCCGAGTAAGCGATCAATGAAACCCTATGGTGAAAATCAAACTCCGGCATGATACAAGTTGCAAGATCACCCAGCTAGCCTATGATGGGTTGTCACTAGATAGGCTTAACTGTCAACTTTCCCATGGCTGCGACCTTCTCAGCCCGAGCTACACTCAAGAGTACACGATCAATGAAACCCTATGGGGAAAATCAAACTCCGACATGGTACAAGTTGCAAGCTCACCCAGCTAGCCTATGATGGGCTGTCACTAGATAGGCTTAACTGTCAACTTTCCCATGGCTGCGTCATTCTCAGCCCGAGCTACACTCAAGAGTACACGATCAATGAAACCCTATGGGGAAAATCAAACTCCGACATGGTACAAGTTGCAAGATCACCCAGCTAGCCTATGATGGGCTGTCACTAGATAGGCTTAACTGTCAACTTTCCCATGGCTGCGTCATTCTCAGCCCGAGCTACACTCAAGAGTACACGATCAATGAAGCGCTAAGGGGAAAGTAGAAATCCTGCTTGATACAAGTTGCCGAGTGAGCGATCAATGAAACCCTATGGTGAAAATCAAACTCCGGCATGATACAAGTTGCAAGATCACCCAGCTAGCCTATGATGGGTTGTCACTAGATAGGCTTAACTGTCAACTTTCCCATGGCTGCGACCTTCTCAGCCCGAGCTACACTCAAGAGTATACGATCAATGAAACCCTATGGGGAAAATCAAACTCCGACATGGTACAAGTTGCAAGATCACCCAGCTAGCCTATGATGGGCTGTCACTAGATAGGCTTAACTGTCAACTTTCCCATGGCTGCGTCATTCTCAGCCCGAGCTACACTCAAGAGTACACGATCAATGAAGCGCTAAGGGGAAAGTAGAAATCCTGCTTCATACAAAATGCCGAGTAAGCGATCAATGAAACCCTATGGTGAAAATCAAACTCCGGCATGATACAAGTTGCAAGATCACCCAGCTAGCCTATGATGGGTTGTCACTAGATAGGCTTAACTGTCAACTTTCCCATGGCTGCGACCTTCTCAGCCCGAGCTACACTCAAGAGTACACGATCAATGAAACCCTATGGGGAAAATCAAACTCCGACATGGTACAAGTTGCAAGCTCACCCAGCTAGCCTATGATGGGCTGTCACTAGATAGGCTTAACTGTCAACTTTCCCATGGCTGCGTCATTCTCAGCCCGATCTACACTCAAGAGTACACGATCAATGAAGCGCTAAGGGGAAAGTAGAAATCCTGCTTCATACAAGTTGCCGAGTGAGCGATCAATGAAACCCTATGGTGAAAATCAAACTCCGGCATGATACAAGTTGCAAGATCACCCAGCTAGCCTATGATGGGTTGTCACTAGATAGGCTTAACTGTCAACTTTCCCATGGCTGCGACCTTCTCAGCCCGAGCTACACTCAAGAGTACACGATCAATGAAACCCTATGGGGAAAATCAAACTCCGACATGGTACAAGTTGCAAGCTCACCCAGCTAGCCTATGATGGGCTGTCACTAGATAGGCTTAACTGTCAACTTTCCCATGGCTGCGTCATTCTCAGCCCGAGCTACACTCAAGAGTATACGATCAATGAAGCGCTAAGGGGAAAGTAGAAATCCTGCTTCATACAAGTAGCCGAGTAAGCGATCAATGAAACCCTATGGTGAAAATCAAACTCCGGCATGATACAAGTTGCAAGATCACCCAGCTAGCCTATGATGGGTTGTCACTAGATAGGCTTAACTGTCAACTTTCCCATGGCTGCGACCTTCTCAGCCCGAGCTACACTCAAGAGTATACGATCAATGAAACCCTATGGGGAAAATCAAACTCCGACATGGTACAAGTTACAAGATCACCCAGCTAGCCTATGATGGGCTGTCACTAGATAGGCTTAACTGTCAACTTTCCCATGGCTGCGTCATTCTCAGCCCGATCTACACTCAAGAGTACACGATCAATGAAGCGCTAAGGGGAAAGTAGAAATCCTGCTTCATACAAGTTGCCGAGTAAGCGATCAATGAAACCCTATGGTGAAAATCAAACTCCGGCATGATACAAGTTGCAAGATCACCCAGCTAGCCTATGATGGGTTGTCACTAGATAGGCTTAACTGTCAACTTTCCCATGGCTGCGACCTTCTCAGCCCGAGCTACACTCAAGAGTACACGATCAATGAAACCCTATGGGGAAAATCAAACTCCGACATGGTACAAGTTACAAGATCACCCAGCTAGCCTATGATGGGCTGTCACTAGATAGGCTTAACTGTCAACTTTCCCATGGCTGCGTCATTCTCAGCCCGATCTACACTCAAGAGTACACGATCAATGAAGCGCTAAGGGGAAAGTAGAAATCCTGCTTCATACAAGTTGCCGAGTGAGCGATCAATGAAACCCTATGGTGAAAATCAAACTCCGGCATGATACAAGTTGCAAGATCACCCAGCTAGCCTATGATGGGTTGTCACTAGATAGGCTTAACTGTCAACTTTCCCATGGCTGCGACCTTCTCAGCCTGAGCTACACTCAAGAGTACACGATCAATGAAACCCTATGGGGAAAATCAAACTCCGACATGGTACAAGTTGCAAGCTCACCCAGCTAGCCTATGATGGGCTGTCACTAGATAGGCTTAACTGTCAACTTTCCCATGGCTGCGTCATTCTCAGCCCGAGCTACACTCAAGAGTACACGATCAATGAAGCGCTAAGGGGAAAGTAGAAATCCTGCTTCATACAAAAAGCCAAGTAAGCAATCAATGAAACCCTATGGTGAAAATCAAACTCCGGCATGATACAAGTTGCAAGATCACCCAGCTAGCCTATGATGGGTTGTCACTAGATAGGCTTAACTGTCAACTTTCCCATGGCTGCGACCTTCTCAGCCCGAGCTACACTCAAGAGTACACAATCAATGAAACCCTATGGGGAAAATCAAACTCCGACATGGTACAAGTTGCAAGCTCACCCAGCTAGCCTATGATGTGCTGTCACTAGATAGGCTTAACTGTCAACTTTCCCATGGCTGCGTCATTCTCAGCCCGATCTACACTCAAGAGTACACGATCAATGAAGCGCTAAGGGGAAAGTAGAAATCCTGCTTCATACAAGTTGCCGAGTAAGCGATCAATGAAACCCTATGGTGAAAATCAAACTCCGGCATGATACAAGTTGCAAGATCACCCAGCTAGCCTATGATGGGTTGTCACTAGATAGGCTTAACTGTCAACTTTCCCATGGCTGCGACCTTCTCAGCCCGAGCTACACTCAAGAGTACACGATCAATGAAACCCTATGGGGAAAATCAAACTCCGACATGGTACAAGTTGCAAGCTCACCCAGCTAGCCTATGATGGGCTGTCACTAGATAGGCTTAACTGTCAACTTTCCCATGGCTGCGTCATTCTCAGCCCGATCTACACTCAAGAGTACACGATCAATGAAGCGCTAAGGGGAAAGTAGAAATCCTGCTTCATACAAGTTGCCGAGTAAGCGATCAATGAAACCCTATGGTGAAAATCAAACTCCGGCATGATACAAGTTGCAAGATCACCCAGCTAGCCTATGATGGGTTGTCACTAGATAGGCTTAACTGTCAACTTTCCCATGGCTGCGACCTTCTCAGCCCGAGCTACACTCAAGAGTACACGATCAATGAAACCCTATGGGGAAAATCAAACTCCGACATGGTACAAGTTGCAAGCTCACCCAGCTAGCCTATGATGGGCTGTCACTAGATAGGCTTAACTGTCAACTTTCCCATGGCTGCGTCATTCTCAGCCCGAGCTACACTCAAGAGTACACGATCAATGAAACCCTATGGGGAAAATCAAACTCCGACATGGTACAAGTTGCAAGATCACCCAGCTAGCCTATGATGGGCTGTCACTAGATAGGCTTAACTGTCAACTTTCCCATGGCTGCGTCATTCTCAGCCCGAGCTACACTCAAGAGTACACGATCAATGAAGCGCTAAGGGGAAAGTAGAAATCCTGCTTGATACAAGTTGCCGAGTGAGCGATCAATGAAACCCTATGGTGAAAATCAAACTCCGGCATGATACAAGTTGCAAGATCACCCAGCTAGCCTATGATGGGTTGTCACTAGATAGGCTTAACTGTCAACTTTCCCATGGCTGCGACCTTCTCAGCCCGAGCTACACTCAAGAGTATACGATCAATGAAACCCTATGGGGAAAATCAAACTCCGACATGGTACAAGTTGCAAGATCACCCAGCTAGCCTATGATGGGCTGTCACTAGATAGGCTTAACTGTCAACTTTCCCATGGCTGCGTCATTCTCAGCCCGATCTACACTCAAGAGTACACGATCAATGAAGCGCTAAGGGGAAAGTAGAAATCCTGCTTCATACAAGTTGCCGAGTAAGCGATCAATGAAACCCTATGGTGAAAATCAAACTCCGGCATGATACAAGTTGCAAGATCACCCAGCTAGCCTATGATGGGTTGTCACTAGATAGGCTTAACTGTCAACTTTCCCATGGCTGCGACCTTCTCAGCCCGAGCTACACTCAAGAGTATACGATCAATGAAACCCTATGGGGAAAATCAAACTCCGACATGGTACAAGTTACAAGATCACCCAGCTAGCCTATGATGGGCTGTCACTAGATAGGCTTAACTGTCAACTTTCCCATGGCTGCGTCATTCTCAGCCCGATCTACACTCAAGAGTACACGATCAATGAAGCGCTAAGGGGAAAGTAGAAATCCTGCTTCATACAAGTTGCCGAGTAAGCGATCAATGAAACCCTATGGTGAAAATCAAACTCCGGCATGATACAAGTTGCAAGATCACCCAGCTAGCCTATGATGGGTTGTCACTAGATAGGCTTAACTGTCAACTTTCCCATGGCTGCGACCTTCTCAGCCCGAGCTACACTCAAGAGTATACGATCAATGAAACCCTATGGGGAAAATCAAACTCCGACATGGTACAAGTTACAAGATCACCCAGCTAGCCTATGATGGGCTGTCACTAGATAGGCTTAACTGTCAACTTTCCCATGGCTGCGTCATTCTCAGCCCGATCTACACTCAAGAGTACACGATCAATGAAGCGCTAAGGGGAAAGTAGAAATCCTGCTTCATACAAGTTGCCGAGTAAGCGATCAATGAAACCCTATGGTGAAAATCAAACTCCGGCATGATACAAGTTGCAAGATCACCCAGCTAGCCTATGATGGGTTGTCACTAGATAGGCTTAACTGTCAACTTTCCCATGGCTGCGACCTTCTCAGCCCGAGCTACACTCAAGAGTATACGATCAATGAAACCCTATGGGGAAAATCAAACTCCGACATGGTACAAGTTACAAGATCACCCAGCTAGCCTATGATGGGCTGTCACTAGATAGGCTTAACTGTCAACTTTCCCATGGCTGCGTCATTCTCAGCCCGATCTACACTCAAGAGTACACGATCAATGAAGCGCTAAGGGGAAAGTAGAAATCCTGCTTCATACAAAATGCCGAGTAAGCAATCAATGAAACCCTATGGTGAAAATCAAACTCCGGCATGATACAAGTTGCAAGATCACCCAGCTAGCCTATGATGGGTTGTCACTAGATAGGCTTAACTGTCAACTTTCCCATGGCTGCGACCTTCTCAGCCCGAGCTACACTCAAGAGTACACAATCAATGAAACCCTATGGGGAAAATCAAACTCCGACATGGTACAAGTTGCAAGCTCACCCAGCTAGCCTATGATGGGCTGTCACTAGATAGGCTTAACTGTCAACTTTCCCATGGCTGCGTCATTCTCAGCCCGAGCTACACTCAAGAGTACACGATCAATGAAGCGCTAAGGGGAAAGTAGAAATCCTGCTTCATACAAGTTGCCGAGTAAGCGATCAATGAAACCCTATGGTGAAAATCAAACTCCGGCATGATACAAGTTGCAAGATCACCCAGCTAGCCTATGATGGGTTGTCACTAGATAGGCTTAACTGTCAACTTTCCCATGGCTGCGACCTTCTCAGCCCGAGCTACACTCAAGAGTACACGATCAATGAAACCCTATGGGGAAAATCAAACTCCGACATGGTACAAGTTGCAAGCTCACCCAGCTAGCCTATGATGGGCTGTCACTAGATAGGCTTAACTGTCAACTTTCCCATGGCTGCGTCATTCTCAGCCCGAGCTACACTCAAGAGTACACGATCAATGAAACCCTATGGGGAAAATCAAACTCCGACATGGTACAAGTTGCAAGATCACCCAGCTAGCCTATGATGGGCTGTCACTAGATAGGCTTAACTGTCAACTTTCCCATGGCTGCGTCATTCTCAGCCCGATCTACACTCAAGAGTACACGATCAATGAAGCGCTAAGGGGAAAGTAGAAATCCTGCTTCATACAAGTTGCCGAGTAAGCGATCAATGAAACCCTATGGTGAAAATCAAACTCCGGCATGATACAAGTTGCAAGATCACCCAGCTAGCCTATGATGGGTTGTCACTAGATAGGCTTAACTGTCAACTTTCCCATGGCTGCGACCTTCTCAGCCCGAGCTACACTCAAGAGTATACGATCAATGAAACCCTATGGGGAAAATCAAACTCCGACATGGTACAAGTTACAAGATCACCCAGCTAGCCTATGATGGGCTGTCACTAGATAGGCTTAACTGTCAACTTTCCCATGGCTGCGTCATTCTCAGCCCGATCTACACTCAAGAGTACACGATCAATGAAGCGCTAAGGGGAAAGTAGAAATCCTGCTTCATACAAGTTGCCGAGTAAGCGATCAATGAAACCCTATGGTGAAAATCAAACTCCGGCATGATACAAGTTGCAAGATCACCCAGCTAGCCTATGATGGGTTGTCACTAGATAGGCTTAACTGTCAACTTTCCCATGGCTGCGACCTTCTCAGCCCGAGCTACACTCAAGAGTATACGATCAATGAAACCCTATGGGGAAAATCAAACTCCGACATGGTACAAGTTACAAGATCACCCAGCTAGCCTATGATGGGCTGTCACTAGATAGGCTTAACTGTCAACTTTCCCATGGCTGCGTCATTCTCAGCCCGATCTACACTCAAGAGTACACGATCAATGAAGCGCTAAGGGGAAAGTAGAAATCCTGCTTCATACAAGTTGCCGAGTAAGCGATCAATGAAACCCTATGGTGAAAATCAAACTCCGGCATGATACAAGTTGCAAGATCACCCAGCTAGCCTATGATGGGTTGTCACTAGATAGGCTTAACTGTCAACTTTCCCATGGCTGCGACCTTCTCAGCCCGAGCTACACTCAAGAGTATACGATCAATGAAACCCTATGGGGAAAATCAAACTCCGACATGGTACAAGTTACAAGATCACCCAGCTAGCCTATGATGGGCTGTCACTAGATAGGCTTAACTGTCAACTTTCCCATGGCTGCGTCATTCTCAGCCCGATCTACACTCAAGAGTACACGATCAATGAAGCGCTAAGGGGAAAGTAGAAATCCTGCTTCATACAAAATGCCGAGTAAGCAATCAATGAAACCCTATGGTGAAAATCAAACTCCGGCATGATACAAGTTGCAAGATCACCCAGCTAGCCTATGATGGGTTGTCACTAGATAGGCTTAACTGTCAACTTTCCCATGGCTGCGACCTTCTCAGCCCGAGCTACACTCAAGAGTACACAATCAATGAAACCCTATGGGGAAAATCAAACTCCGACATGGTACAAGTTGCAAGCTCACCCAGCTAGCCTATGATGGGCTGTCACTAGATAGGCTTAACTGTCAACTTTCCCATGGCTGCGTCATTCTCAGCCCGAGCTACACTCAAGAGTACACGATCAATGAAGCGCTAAGGGGAAAGTAGAAATCCTGCTTCATACAAGTTGCCGAGTAAGCGATCAATGAAACCCTATGGTGAAAATCAAACTCCGGCATGATACAAGTTGCAAGATCACCCAGCTAGCCTATGATGGGTTGTCACTAGATAGGCTTAACTGTCAACTTTCCCATGGCTGCGACCTTCTCAGCCCGAGCTACACTCAAGAGTACACGATCAATGAAACCCTATGGGGAAAATCAAACTCCGACATGGTACAAGTTGCAAGCTCACCCAGCTAGCCTATGATGGGCTGTCACTAGATAGGCTTAACTGTCAACTTTCCCATGGCTGCGTCATTCTCAGCCCGAGCTACACTCAAGAGTACACGATCAATGAAACCCTATGGGGAAAATCAAACTCCGACATGGTACAAGTTGCAAGATCACCCAGCTAGCCTATGATGGGCTGTCACTAGATAGGCTTAACTGTCAACTTTCCCATGGCTGCGTCATTCTCAGCCCGATCTACACTCAAGAGTACACGATCAATGAAGCGCTAAGGGGAAAGTAGAAATCCTGCTTCATACAAGTTGCCGAGTAAGCGATCAATGAAACCCTATGGTGAAAATCAAACTCCGGCATGATACAAGTTGCAAGATCACCCAGCTAGCCTATGATGGGTTGTCACTAGATAGGCTTAACTGTCAACTTTCCCATGGCTGCGACCTTCTCAGCCCGAGCTACACTCAAGAGTATACGATCAATGAAACCCTATGGGGAAAATCAAACTCCGACATGGTACAAGTTACAAGATCACCCAGCTAGCCTATGATGGGCTGTCACTAGATAGGCTTAACTGTCAACTTTCCCATGGCTGCGTCATTCTCAGCCCGATCTACACTCAAGAGTACACGATCAATGAAGCGCTAAGGGGAAAGTAGAAATCCTGCTTCATACAAGTTGCCGAGTAAGCGATCAATGAAACCCTATGGTGAAAATCAAACTCCGGCATGATACAAGTTGCAAGATCACCCAGCTAGCCTATGATGGGTTGTCACTAGATAGGCTTAACTGTCAACTTTCCCATGGCTGCGACCTTCTCAGCCCGAGCTACACTCAAGAGTATACGATCAATGAAACCCTATGGGGAAAATCAAACTCCGACATGGTACAAGTTACAAGATCACCCAGCTAGCCTATGATGGGCTGTCACTAGATAGGCTTAACTGTCAACTTTCCCATGGCTGCGTCATTCTCAGCCCGATCTACACTCAAGAGTACACGATCAATGAAGCGCTAAGGGGAAAGTAGAAATCCTGCTTCATACAAGTTGCCGAGTAAGCGATCAATGAAACCCTATGGTGAAAATCAAACTCCGGCATGATACAAGTTGCAAGATCACCCAGCTAGCCTATGATGGGTTGTCACTAGATAGGCTTAACTGTCAACTTTCCCATGGCTGCGACCTTCTCAGCCCGAGCTACACTCAAGAGTACACGATCAATGAAACCCTATGGGGAAAATCAAACTCCGACATGGTACAAGTTACAAGATCACCCAGCTAGCCTATGATGGGCTGTCACTAGATAGGCTTAACTGTCAACTTTCCCATGGCTGCGTCATTCTCAGCCCGATCTACACTCAAGAGTACACGATCAATGAAGCGCTAAGGGGAAAGTAGAAATCCTGCTTCATACAAGTTGCCGAGTGAGCGATCAATGAAACCCTATGGTGAAAATCAAACTCCGGCATGATACAAGTTGCAAGATCACCCAGCTAGCCTATGATGGGTTGTCACTAGATAGGCTTAACTGTCAACTTTCCCATGGCTGCGACCTTCTCAGCCCGAGCTACACTCAAGAGTACACGATCAATGAAACCCTATGGGGAAAATCAAACTCCGACATGGTACAAGTTGCAAGCTCACCCAGCTAGCCTATGATGGGCTGTCACTAGATAGGCTTAACTGTCAACTTTCCCATGGCTGCGTCATTCTCAGCCCGAGCTACACTCAAGAGTTTACGATCAATGAAGCGCTAAGGGGAAAGTAGAAATCCTGCTTCATACAAAATGCCGAGTAAGCAATCAATGAAACCCTATGGTGAAAATCAAACTCCGGCATGATACAAGTTGCAAGATCACCCAGCTAGCCTATGATGGGTTGTCACTAGATAGGCTTAACTGTCAACTTTCCCATGGCTGCGACCTTCTCAGCCCGAGCTACACTCAAGAGTACACAATCAATGAAACCCTATGGGGAAAATCAAACTCCGACATGGTACAAGTTGCAAGCTCACCCAGCTAGCCTATGATGTGCTGTCACTAGATAGGCTTAACTGTCAACTTTCCCATGGCTGCGTCATTCTCAGCCCGATCTACACTCAAGAGTACACGATCAATGAAGCGCTAAGGGGAAAGTAGAAATCCTGCTTCATACAAGTTGCCGAGTAAGCGATCAATGAAACCCTATGGTGAAAATCAAACTCCGGCATGATACAAGTTGCAAGATCACCCAGCTAGCCTATGATGGGTTGTCACTAGATAGGCTTAACTGTCAACTTTCCCATGGCTGCGACCTTCTCAGCCCGAGCTACACTCAAGAGTATACGATCAATGAAACCCTATGGGGAAAATGAAACTCCGACATGGTACAAGTTACAAGATCACCCAGCTAGCCTATGATGGGCTGTCACTAGATAGGCTTAACTGTCAACTTTCCCATGGCTGCGTCATTCTCAGCCCGATCTACACTCAAGAGTACACGATCAATGAAGCGCTAAGGGGAAAGTAGAAATCCTGCTTCATACAAGTTGCCGAGTAAGCGATCAATGAAACCCTATGGTGAAAATCAAACTCCGGCATGATACAAGTTGCAAGATCACCCAGCTAGCCTATGATGGGTTGTCACTAGATAGGCTTAACTGTCAACTTTCCCATGGCTGCGACCTTCTCAGCCCGAGCTACACTCAAGAGTACACGATCAATGAAACCCTATGGGGAAAATCAAACTCCGACATGGTACAAGTTGCAAGCTCACCCAGCTAGCCTATGATGGGCTGTCACTAGATAGGCTTAACTGTCAACTTTCCCATGGCTGCGTCATTCTCAGCCCGAGCTACACTCAAGAGTACACGATCAATGAAGCGCTAAGGGGAAAGTAGAAATCCTGCTTCATACAAAATGCCGAGTAAGCAATCAATGAAACCCTATGGTGAAAATCAAACTCCGGCATGATACAAGTTGCAAGATCACCCAGCTAGCCTATGATGGGTTGTCACTAGATAGGCTTAACTGTCAACTTTCCCATGGCTGCGACCTTCTCAGCCCGAGCTACACTCAAGAGTACACAATCAATGAAACCCTATGGGGAAAATCAAACTCCGACATGGTACAAGTTGCAAGCTCACCCAGCTAGCCTATGATGTGCTGTCACTAGATAGGCTTAACTGTCAACTTTCCCATGGCTGCGTCATTCTCAGCCCGATCTACACTCAAGAGTACACGATCAATGAAGCGCTAAGGGGAAAGTAGAAATCCTGCTTCATACAAGTTGCCGAGTAAGCGATCAATGAAACCCTATGGTGAAAATCAAACTCCGGCATGATACAAGTTGCAAGATCACCCAGCTAGCCTATGATGGGTTGTCACTAGATAGGCTTAACTGTCAACTTTCCCATGGCTGCGACCTTCTCAGCCCGAGCTACACTCAAGAGTACACGATCAATGAAACCCTATGGGGAAAATCAAACTCCGACATGGTACAAGTTGCAAGCTCACCCAGCTAGCCTATGATGGGCTGTCACTAGATAGGCTTAACTGTCAACTTTCCCATGGCTGCGTCATTCTCAGCCCGAGCTACACTCAAGAGTACACGATCAATGAAACCCTATGGGGAAAATCAAACTCCGACATGGTACAAGTTGCAAGATCACCCAGCTAGCCTATGATGGGCTGTCACTAGATAGGCTTAACTGTCAACTTTCCCATGGCTGCGTCATTCTCAGCCCGAGCTACACTCAAGAGTACACGATCAATGAAGCGCTAAGGGGAAAGTAGAAATCCTGCTTGATACAAGTTGCCGAGTGAGCGATCAATGAAACCCTATGGTGAAAATCAAACTCCGGCATGATACAAGTTGCAAGATCACCCAGCTAGCCTATGATGGGATGTCACTAGATAGGCTTAACTGTCAACTTTCCCATGGCTGCGACCTTCTCAGCCCGAGCTACACTCAAGAGTATACGATCAATGAAACCCTATGGGGAAAATCAAACTCCGACATGGTACAAGTTGCAAGATCACCCAGCTAGCCTATGATGGGCTGTCACTAGATAGGCTTAACTGTCAACTTTCCCATGGCTGCGTCATTCTCAGCCCGAGCTACACTCAAGAGTACACGATCAATGAAGCGCTAAGGGGAAAGTAGAAATCCTGCTTCATACAAAATGCCGAGTAAGCGATCAATGAAACCCTATGGTGAAAATCAAACTCCGGCATGATACAAGTTGCAAGATCACCCAGCTAGCCTATGATGGGTTGTCACTAGATAGGCTTAACTGTCAACTTTCCCATGGCTGCGACCTTCTCAGCCCGAGCTACACTCAAGAGTACACGATCAATGAAACCCTATGGGGAAAATCAAACTCCGACATGGTACAAGTTGCAAGCTCACCCAGCTAGCCTATGATGGGCTGTCACTAGATAGGCTTAACTGTCAACTTTCCCATGGCTGCGTCATTCTCAGCCCGATCTACACTCAAGAGTACACGATCAATGAAGCGCTAAGGGGAAAGTAGAAATCCTGCTTCATACAAGTTGCCGAGTGAGCGATCAATGAAACCCTATGGTGAAAATCAAACTCCGGCATGATACAAGTTGCAAGATCACCCAGCTAGCCTATGATGGGTTGTCACTAGATAGGCTTAACTGTCAACTTTCCCATGGCTGCGACCTTCTCAGCCCGAGCTACACTCAAGAGTACACGATCAATGAAACCCTATGGGGAAAATCAAACTCCGACATGGTACAAGTTGCAAGCTCACCCAGCTAGCCTATGATGGGCTGTCACTAGATAGGCTTAACTGTCAACTTTCCCATGGCTGCGTCATTCTCAGCCCGAGCTACACTCAAGAGTATACGATCAATGAAGCGCTAAGGGGAAAGTAGAAATCCTGCTTCATACAAAATGCCGAGTAAGCAATCAATGAAACCCTATGGTGAAAATCAAACTCCGGCATGATACAAGTTGCAAGATCACCCAGCTAGCCTATGATGGGTTGTCACTAGATAGGCTTAACTGTCAACTTTCCCATGGCTGCGACCTTCTCAGCCCGAGCTACACTCAAGAGTATACGATCAATGAAACCCTATGGGGAAAATCAAACTCCGACATGGTACAAGTTACAAGATCACCCAGCTAGCCTATGATGGGCTGTCACTAGATAGGCTTAACTGTCAACTTTCCCATGGCTGCGTCATTCTCAGCCCGATCTACACTCAAGAGTACACGATCAATGAAGCGCTAAGGGGAAAGTAGAAATCCTGCTTCATACAAAATGCCGAGTAAGCAATCAATGAAACCCTATGGTGAAAATCAAACTCCGGCATGATACAAGTTGCAAGATCACCCAGCTAGCCTATGATGGGTTGTCACTAGATAGGCTTAACTGTCAACTTTCCCATGGCTGCGACCTTCTCAGCCCGAGCTACACTCAAGAGTACACAATCAATGAAACCCTATGGGGGAAAATCAAACTCCGACATGGTACAAGTTGCAAGCTCACCCAGCTAGCCTATGATGGGCTGTCACTAGATAGGCTTAACTGTCAACTTTCCCATGGCTGCGTCATTCTCAGCCCGAGCTACACTCAAGAGTACACGATCAATGAAGCGCTAAGGGGAAAGTAGAAATCCTGCTTCATACAAGTTGCCGAGTAAGCGATCAATGAAACCCTATGGTGAAAATCAAACTCCGGCATGATACAAGTTGCAAGATCACCCAGCTAGCCTATGATGGGTTGTCACTAGATAGGCTTAACTGTCAACTTTCCCATGGCTGCGACCTTCTCAGCCCGAGCTACACTCAAGAGTACACGATCAATGAAACCCTATGGGGAAAATCAAACTCCGACATGGTACAAGTTGCAAGCTCACCCAGCTAGCCTATGATGGGCTGTCACTAGATAGGCTTAACTGTCAACTTTCCCATGGCTGCGTCATTCTCAGCCCGAGCTACACTCAAGAGTACACGATCAATGAAACCCTATGGGGAAAATCAAACTCCGACATGGTACAAGTTGCAAGATCACCCAGCTAGCCTATGATGGGCTGTCACTAGATAGGCTTAACTGTCAACTTTCCCATGGCTGCGTCATTCTCAGCCCGATCTACACTCAAGAGTACACGATCAATGAAGCGCTAAGGGGTAAGTAGAAATCCTGCTTCATACAAGTTGCCGAGTAAGCGATCAATGAAACCCTATGGTGAAAATCAAACTCCGGCATGATACAAGTTGCAAGATCACCCAGCTAGCCTATGATGGGTTGTCACTAGATAGGCTTAACTGTCAACTTTCCCATGGCTGCGACCTTCTCAGCCCGAGCTACACTCAAGAGTATACGATCAATGAAACCCTATGGGGAAAATCAAACTCCGACATGGTACAAGTTACAAGATCACCCAGCTAGCCTATGATGGGCTGTCACTAGATAGGCTTAACTGTCAACTTTCCCATGGCTGCGTCATTCTCAGCCCGATCTACACTCAAGAGTACACGATCAATGAAGCGCTAAGGGGAAAGTAGAAATCCTGCTTCATACAAAATGCCGAGTAAGCAATCAATGAAACCCTATGGTGAAAATCAAACTCCGGCATGATACAAGTTGCAAGATCACCCAGCTAGCCTATGATGGGTTGTCACTAGATAGGCTTAACTGTCAACTTTCCCATGGCTGCGACCTTCTCAGCCCGAGCTACACTCAAGAGTACACAATCAATGAAACCCTATGGGGAAAATCAAACTCCGACATGGTACAAGTTGCAAGCTCACCCAGCTAGCCTATGATGTGCTGTCACTAGATAGGCTTAACTGTCAACTTTCCCATGGCTGCGTCATTCTCAGCCCGATCTACACTCAAGAGTACACGATCAATGAAGCGCTAAGGGGAAAGTAGAAATCCTGCTTCATACAAGTTGCCGAGTAAGCGATCAATGAAACCCTATGGTGAAAATCAAACTCCGGCATGATACAAGTTGCAAGATCACCCAGCTAGCCTATGATGGGTTGTCACTAGATAGGCTTAACTGTCAACTTTCCCATGGCTGCGACCTTCTCAGCCCGAGCTACACTCAAGAGTACACGATCAATGAAACCCTATGGGGAAAATCAAACTCCGACATGGTACAAGTTGCAAGCTCACCCAGCTAGCCTATGATGGGCTGTCACTAGATAGGCTTAACTGTCAACTTTCCCATGGCTGCGTCATTCTCAGCCCGAGCTACACTCAAGAGTACACGATCAATGAAACCCTATGGGGAAAATCAAACTCCGACATGGTACAAGTTGCAAGATCACCCAGCTAGCCTATGATGGGCTGTCACTAGATAGGCTTAACTGTCAACTTTCCCATGGCTGCGTCATTCTCAGCCCGAGCTACACTCAAGAGTACACGATCAATGAAGCGCTAAGGGGAAAGTAGAAATCCTGCTTGATACAAGTTGCCGAGTGAGCGATCAATGAAACCCTATGGTGAAAATCAAACTCCGGCATGATACAAGTTGCAAGATCACCCAGCTAGCCTATGATGGGATGTCACTAGATAGGCTTAACTGTCAACTTTCCCATGGCTGCGACCTTCTCAGCCCGAGCTACACTCAAGAGTATACGATCAATGAAACCCTATGGGGAAAATCAAACTCCGACATGGTACAAGTTGCAAGATCACCCAGCTAGCCTATGATGGGCTGTCACTAGATAGGCTTAACTGTCAACTTTCCCATGGCTGCGTCATTCTCAGCCCGAGCTACACTCAAGAGTACACGATCAATGAAGCGCTAAGGGGAAAGTAGAAATCCTGCTTCATACAAAATGCCGAGTAAGCGATCAATGAAACCCTATGGTGAAAATCAAACTCCGGCATGATACAAGTTGCAAGATCACCCAGCTAGCCTATGATGGGTTGTCACTAGATAGGCTTAACTGTCAACTTTCCCATGGCTGCGACCTTCTCAGCCCGAGCTACACTCAAGAGTACACGATCAATGAAACCCTATGGGGAAAATCAAACTCCGACATGGTACAAGTTGCAAGCTCACCCAGCTAGCCTATGATGGGCTGTCACTAGATAGGCTTAACTGTCAACTTTCCCATGGCTGCGTCATTCTCAGCCCGATCTACACTCAAGAGTACACGATCAATGAAGCGCTAAGGGGAAAGTAGAAATCCTGCTTCATACAAGTTGCCGAGTGAGCGATCAATGAAACCCTATGGTGAAAATCAAACTCCGGCATGATACAAGTTGCAAGATCACCCAGCTAGCCTATGATGGGTTGTCACTAGATAGGCTTAACTGTCAACTTTCCCATGGCTGCGACCTTCTCAGCCCGAGCTACACTCAAGAGTACACGATCAATGAAACCCTATGGGGAAAATCAAACTCCGACATGGTACAAGTTGCAAGCTCACCCAGCTAGCCTATGATGGGCTGTCACTAGATAGGCTTAACTGTCAACTTTCCCATGGCTGCGTCATTCTCAGCCCGAGCTACACTCAAGAGTATACGATCAATGAAGCGCTAAGGGGAAAGTAGAAATCCTGCTTCATACAAAATGCCGAGTAAGCAATCAATGAAACCCTATGGTGAAAATCAAACTCCGGCATGATACAAGTTGCAAGATCACCCAGCTAGCCTATGATGGGTTGTCACTAGATAGGCTTAACTGTCAACTTTCCCATGGCTGCGACCTTCTCAGCCCGAGCTACACTCAAGAGTATACGATCAATGAAACCCTATGGGGAAAATCAAACTCCGACATGGTACAAGTTACAAGATCACCCAGCTAGCCTATGATGGGCTGTCACTAGATAGGCTTAACTGTCAACTTTCCCATGGCTGCGTCATTCTCAGCCCGATCTACACTCAAGAGTACACGATCAATGAAGCGCTAAGGGGAAAGTAGAAATCCTGCTTCATACAAAATGCCGAGTAAGCAATCAATGAAACCCTATGGTGAAAATCAAACTCCGGCATGATACAAGTTGCAAGATCACCCAGCTAGCCTATGATGGGTTGTCACTAGATAGGCTTAACTGTCAACTTTCCCATGGCTGCGACCTTCTCAGCCCGAGCTACACTCAAGAGTACACAATCAATGAAACCCTATGGGGAAAATCAAACTCCGACATGGTACAAGTTGCAAGCTCACCCAGCTAGCCTATGATGGGCTGTCACTAGATAGGCTTAACTGTCAACTTTCCCATGGCTGCGTCATTCTCAGCCCGAGCTACACTCAAGAGTACACGATCAATGAAGCGCTAAGGGGAAAGTAGAAATCCTGCTTCATACAAGTTGCCGAGTAAGCGATCAATGAAACCCTATGGTGAAAATCAAACTCCGGCATGATACAAGTTGCAAGATCACCCAGCTAGCCTATGATGGGTTGTCACTAGATAGGCTTAACTGTCAACTTTCCCATGGCTGCGACCTTCTCAGCCCGAGCTACACTCAAGAGTACACGATCAATGAAACCCTATGGGGAAAATCAAACTCCGACATGGTACAAGTTGCAAGCTCACCCAGCTAGCCTATGATGGGCTGTCACTAGATAGGCTTAACTGTCAACTTTCCCATGGCTGCGTCATTCTCAGCCCGAGCTACACTCAAGAGTACACGATCAATGAAACCCTATGGGGAAAATCAAACTCCGACATGGTACAAGTTGCAAGATCACCCAGCTAGCCTATGATGGGCTGTCACTAGATAGGCTTAACTGTCAACTTTCCCATGGCTGCGTCATTCTCAGCCCGAGCTACACTCAAGAGTACACGATCAATGAAGCGCTAAGGGGAAAGTAGAAATCCTGCTTGATACAAGTTGCCGAGTGAGCGATCAATGAAACCCTATGGTGAAAATCAAACTCCGGCATGATACAAGTTGCAAGATCACCCAGCTAGCCTATGATGGGATGTCACTAGATAGGCTTAACTGTCAACTTTCCCATGGCTGCGACCTTCTCAGCCCGAGCTACACTCAAGAGTATACGATCAATGAAACCCTATGGGGAAAATCAAACTCCGACATGGTACAAGTTGCAAGATCACCCAGCTAGCCTATGATGGGCTGTCACTAGATAGGCTTAACTGTCAACTTTCCCATGGCTGCGTCATTCTCAGCCCGAGCTACACTCAAGAGTACACGATCAATGAAGCGCTAAGGGGAAAGTAGAAATCCTGCTTCATACAAAATGCCGAGTAAGCGATCAATGAAACCCTATGGTGAAAATCAAACTCCGGCATGATACAAGTTGCAAGATCACCCAGCTAGCCTATGATGGGTTGTCACTAGATAGGCTTAACTGTCAACTTTCCCATGGCTGCGACCTTCTCAGCCCGAGCTACACTCAAGAGTACACGATCAATGAAACCCTATGGGGAAAATCAAACTCCGACATGGTACAAGTTGCAAGCTCACCCAGCTAGCCTATGATGGGCTGTCACTAGATAGGCTTAACTGTCAACTTTCCCATGGCTGCGTCATTCTCAGCCCGATCTACACTCAAGAGTACACGATCAATGAAGCGCTAAGGGGAAAGTAGAAATCCTGCTTCATACAAGTTGCCGAGTGAGCGATCAATGAAACCCTATGGTGAAAATCAAACTCCGGCATGATACAAGTTGCAAGATCACCCAGCTAGCCTATGATGGGTTGTCACTAGATAGGCTTAACTGTCAACTTTCCCATGGCTGCGACCTTCTCAGCCCGAGCTACACTCAAGAGTACACGATCAATGAAACCCTATGGGGAAAATCAAACTCCGACATGGTACAAGTTGCAAGCTCACCCAGCTAGCCTATGATGGGCTGTCACTAGATAGGCTTAACTGTCAACTTTCCCATGGCTGCGTCATTCTCAGCCCGAGCTACACTCAAGAGTATACGATCAATGAAGCGCTAAGGGGAAAGTAGAAATCCTGCTTCATACAAAATGCCGAGTAAGCAATCAATGAAACCCTATGGTGAAAATCAAACTCCGGCATGATACAAGTTGCAAGATCACCCAGCTAGCCTATGATGGGTTGTCACTAGATAGGCTTAACTGTCAACTTTCCCATGGCTGCGACCTTCTCAGCCCGAGCTACACTCAAGAGTATACGATCAATGAAACCCTATGGGGAAAATCAAACTCCGACATGGTACAAGTTACAAGATCACCCAGCTAGCCTATGATGGGCTGTCACTAGATAGGCTTAACTGTCAACTTTCCCATGGCTGCGTCATTCTCAGCCCGATCTACACTCAAGAGTACACGATCAATGAAGCGCTAAGGGGAAAGTAGAAATCCTGCTTCATACAAAATGCCGAGTAAGCAATCAATGAAACCCTATGGTGAAAATCAAACTCCGGCATGATACAAGTTGCAAGATCACCCAGCTAGCCTATGATGGGTTGTCACTAGATAGGCTTAACTGTCAACTTTCCCATGGCTGCGACCTTCTCAGCCCGAGCTACACTCAAGAGTACACAATCAATGAAACCCTATGGGGAAAATCAAACTCCGACATGGTACAAGTTGCAAGCTCACCCAGCTAGCCTATGATGGGCTGTCACTAGATAGGCTTAACTGTCAACTTTCCCATGGCTGCGTCATTCTCAGCCCGAGCTACACTCAAGAGTACACGATCAATGAAGCGCTAAGGGGAAAGTAGAAATCCTGCTTCATACAAGTTGCCGAGTAAGCGATCAATGAAACCCTATGGTGAAAATCAAACTCCGGCATGATACAAGTTGCAAGATCACCCAGCTAGCCTATGATGGGTTGTCACTAGATAGGCTTAACTGTCAACTTTCCCATGGCTGCGACCTTCTCAGCCCGAGCTACACTCAAGAGTACACGATCAATGAAACCCTATGGGGAAAATCAAACTCCGACATGGTACAAGTTGCAAGCTCACCCAGCTAGCCTATGATGGGCTGTCACTAGATAGGCTTAACTGTCAACTTTCCCATGGCTGCGTCATTCTCAGCCCGAGCTACACTCAAGAGTACACGATCAATGAAACCCTATGGGGAAAATCAAACTCCGACATGGTACAAGTTGCAAGATCACCCAGCTAGCCTATGATGGGCTGTCACTAGATAGGCTTAACTGTCAACTTTCCCATGGCTGCGTCATTCTCAGCCCGATCTACACTCAAGAGTACACGATCAATGAAGCGCTAAGGGGTAAGTAGAAATCCTGCTTCATACAAGTTGCCGAGTAAGCGATCAATGAAACCCTATGGTGAAAATCAAACTCCGGCATGATACAAGTTGCAAGATCACCCAGCTAGCCTATGATGGGTTGTCACTAGATAGG
Source organism: Leptodactylus fuscus (assembly GCF_031893055.1). Classification (NCBI taxonomy): domain Eukaryota; kingdom Metazoa; phylum Chordata; class Amphibia; order Anura; family Leptodactylidae; genus Leptodactylus; species Leptodactylus fuscus. Next base: position 43,944 of record NW_027440698.1, on the reverse strand, counting down.
CTTAACTGTCAACTTTCCCATGGCTGCGACCTTCTCAGCCCGAGCTACACTCAAGAGTATACGATCAATGAAACCCTATGGGGAAAATCAAACTCCGACATGGTACAAGTTACAAGATCACCCAGCTAGCCTATGATGGGCTGTCACTAGATAGGCTTAACTGTCAACTTTCCCATGGCTGCGTCATTCTCAGCCCGATCTACACTCAAGAGTACACGATCAATGAAGCGCTAAGGGGAAAGTAGAAATCCTGCTTCATACAAGTTGCCGAGTAAGCGATCAATGAAACCCTATGGTGAAAATCAAACTCCGGCATGATACAAGTTGCAAGATCACCCAGCTAGCCTATGATGGGTTGTCACTAGATAGGCTTAACTGTCAACTTTCCCATGGCTGCGACCTTCTCAGCCCGAGCTACACTCAAGAGTATACGATCAATGAAACCCTATGGGGAAAATCAAACTCCGACATGGTACAAGTTACAAGATCACCCAGCTAGCCTATGATGGGCTGTCACTAGATAGGCTTAACTGTCAACTTTCCCATGGCTGCGTCATTCTCAGCCCGATCTACACTCAAGAGTACACGATCAATGAAGCGCTAAGGGGAAAGTAGAAATCCTGCTTCATACAAGTTGCCGAGTAAGCGATCAATGAAACCCTATGGTGAAAATCAAACTCCGGCATGATACAAGTTGCAAGATCACCCAGCTAGCCTATGATGGGTTGTCACTAGATAGGCTTAACTGTCAACTTTCCCATGGCTGCGACCTTCTCAGCCCGAGCTACACTCAAGAGTACACGATCAATGAAACCCTATGGGGAAAATCAAACTCCGACATGGTACAAGTTACAAGATCACCCAGCTAGCCTATGATGGGCTGTCACTAGATAGGCTTAACTGTCAACTTTCCCATGGCTGCGTCATTCTCAGCCCGATCTACACTCAAGAGTACACGATCAATGAAGCGCTAAGGGGAAAGTAGAAATCCTGCTTCATACAAGTTGCCGAGTGAGCGATCAATGAAACCCTATGGTGAAAATCAAACTCCGGCATGATACAAGTTGCAAGATCACCCAGCTAGCCTATGATGGGTTGTCACTAGATAGGCTTAACTGTCAACTTTCCCATGGCTGCGACCTTCTCAGCCCGAGCTACACTCAAGAGTACACGATCAATGAAACCCTATGGGGAAAATCAAACTCCGACATGGTACAAGTTGCAAGCTCACCCAGCTAGCCTATGATGGGCTGTCACTAGATAGGCTTAACTGTCAACTTTCCCATGGCTGCGTCATTCTCAGCCCGAGCTACACTCAAGAGTATACGATCAATGAAGCGCTAAGGGGAAAGTAGAAATCCTGCTTCATACAAAATGCCGAGTAAGCAATCAATGAAACCCTATGGTGAAAATCAAACTCCGGCATGATACAAGTTGCAAGATCACCCAGCTAGCCTATGATGGGTTGTCACTAGATAGGCTTAACTGTCAACTTTCCCATGGCTGCGACCTTCTCAGCCCGAGCTACACTCAAGAGTACACAATCAATGAAACCCTATGGGGAAAATCAAACTCCGACATGGTACAAGTTGCAAGCTCACCCAGCTAGCCTATGATGTGCTGTCACTAGATAGGCTTAACTGTCAACTTTCCCATGGCTGCGTCATTCTCAGCCCGATCTACACTCAAGAGTACACGATCAATGAAGCGCTAAGGGGAAAGTAGAAATCCTGCTTCATACAAGTTGCCGAGTAAGCGATCAATGAAACCCTATGGTGAAAATCAAACTCCGGCATGATACAAGTTGCAAGATCACCCAGCTAGCCTATGATGGGTTGTCACTAGATAGGCTTAACTGTCAACTTTCCCATGGCTGCGACCTTCTCAGCCCGAGCTACACTCAAGAGTATACGATCAATGAAACCCTATGGGGAAAATCAAACTCCGACATGGTACAAGTTACAAGATCACCCAGCTAGCCTATGATGGGCTGTCACTAGATAGGCTTAACTGTCAACTTTCCCATGGCTGCGTCATTCTCAGCCCGATCTACACTCAAGAGTACACGATCAATGAAGCGCTAAGGGGAAAGTAGAAATCCTGCTTCATACAAGTTGCCGAGTGAGCGATCAATGAAACCCTATGGTGAAAATCAAACTCCGGCATGATACAAGTTGCAAGATCACCCAGCTAGCCTATGATGGGTTGTCACTAGATAGGCTTAACTGTCAACTTTCCCATGGCTGCGACCTTCTCAGCCCGAGCTACACTCAAGAGTACACGATCAATGAAACCCTATGGGGAAAATCAAACTCCGACATGGTACAAGTTGCAAGCTCACCCAGCTAGCCTATGATGGGCTGTCACTAGATAGGCTTAACTGTCAACTTTCTTATGGCTGCGTCATTCTCAGCCCGAGCTACACTCAAGAGTATACGATCAATGAAGCGCTAAGGGGAAAGTAGAAATCCTGCTTCATACAAAATGCCGAGTAAGCAATCAATGAAACCCTATGGTGAAAATCAAACTCCGGCATGATACAAGTTGCAAGATCACCCAGCTAGCCTATGATGGGTTGTCACTAGATAGGCTTAACTGTCAACTTTCCCATGGCTGCGACCTTCTCAGCCCGAGCTACACTCAAGAGTACACAATCAATGAAACCCTATGGGGAAAATCAAACTCCGACATGGTACAAGTTGCAAGCTCACCCAGCTAGCCTATGATGTGCTGTCACTAGATAGGCTTAACTGTCAACTTTCCCATGGCTGCGTCATTCTCAGCCCGATCTACACTCAAGAGTACACGATCAATGAAGCGCTAAGGGGAAAGTAGAAATCCTGCTTCATACAAGTTGCCGAGTAAGCGATCAATGAAACCCTATGGTGAAAATCAAACTCCGGCATGATACAAGTTGCAAGATCACCCAGCTAGCCTATGATGGGTTGTCACTAGATAGGCTTAACTGTCAACTTTCCCATGGCTGCGACCTTCTCAGCCCGAGCTACACTCAAGAGTATACGATCAATGAAACCCTATGGGGAAAATCAAACTCCGACATGGTACAAGTTACAAGATCACCCAGCTAGCCTATGATGGGCTGTCACTAGATAGGCTTAACTGTCAACTTTCCCATGGCTGCGTCATTCTCAGCCCGATCTACACTCAAGAGTACACGATCAATGAAGCGCTAAGGGGAAAGTAGAAATCCTGCTTCATACAAAATGCCGAGTAAGCAATCAATGAAACCCTATGGTGAAAATCAAACTCCGGCATGATACAAGTTGCAAGATCACCCAGCTAGCCTATGATGGGTTGTCACTAGATAGGCTTAACTGTCAACTTTCCCATGGCTGCGACCTTCTCAGCCCGAGCTACACTCAAGAGTACACAATCAATGAAACCCTATGGGGAAAATCAAACTCCGACATGGTACAAGTTGCAAGCTCACCCAGCTAGCCTATGATGGGCTGTCACTAGATAGGCTTAACTGTCAACTTTCCCATGGCTGCGTCATTCTCAGCCCGAGCTACACTCAAGAGTACACGATCAATGAAGCGCTAAGGGGAAAGTAGAAATCCTGCTTCATACAAGTTGCCGAGTAAGCGATCAATGAAACCCTATGGTGAAAATCAAACTCCGGCATGATACAAGTTGCAAGATCACCCAGCTAGCCTATGATGGGTTGTCACTAGATAGGCTTAACTGTCAACTTTCCCATGGCTGCGACCTTCTCAGCCCGAGCTACACTCAAGAGTACACGATCAATGAAACCCTATGGGGAAAATCAAACTCCGACATGGTACAAGTTGCAAGCTCACCCAGCTAGCCTATGATGGGCTGTCACTAGATAGGCTTAACTGTCAACTTTCCCATGGCTGCGTCATTCTCAGCCCGAGCTACACTCAAGAGTACACGATCAATGAAACCCTATGGGGAAAATCAAACTCCGACATGGTACAAGTTGCAAGATCACCCAGCTAGCCTATGATGGGCTGTCACTAGATAGGCTTAACTGTCAACTTTCCCATGGCTGCGTCATTCTCAGCCCGATCTACACTCAAGAGTACACGATCAATGAAGCGCTAAGGGGTAAGTAGAAATCCTGCTTCATACAAGTTGCCGAGTAAGCGATCAATGAAACCCTATGGTGAAAATCAAACTCCGGCATGATACAAGTTGCAAGATCACCCAGCTAGCCTATGATGGGTTGTCACTAGATAGGCTTAACTGTCAACTTTCCCATGGCTGCGACCTTCTCAGCCCGAGCTACACTCAAGAGTATACGATCAATGAAACCCTATGGGGAAAATCAAACTCCGACATGGTACAAGTTACAAGATCACCCAGCTAGCCTATGATGGGCTGTCACTAGATAGGCTTAACTGTCAACTTTCCCATGGCTGCGTCATTCTCAGCCCGATCTACACTCAAGAGTACACGATCAATGAAGCGCTAAGGGGAAAGTAGAAATCCTGCTTCATACAAGTTGCCGAGTAAGCGATCAATGAAACCCTATGGTGAAAATCAAACTCCGGCATGATACAAGTTGCAAGATCACCCAGCTAGCCTATGATGGGTTGTCACTAGATAGGCTTAACTGTCAACTTTCCCATGGCTGCGACCTTCTCAGCCCGAGCTACACTCAAGAGTATACGATCAATGAAACCCTATGGGGAAAATCAAACTCCGACATGGTACAAGTTACAAGATCACCCAGCTAGCCTATGATGGGCTGTCACTAGATAGGCTTAACTGTCAACTTTCCCATGGCTGCGTCATTCTCAGCCCGATCTACACTCAAGAGTACACGATCAATGAAGCGCTAAGGGGAAAGTAGAAATCCTGCTTCATACAAGTTGCCGAGTAAGCGATCAATGAAACCCTATGGTGAAAATCAAACTCCGGCATGATACAAGTTGCAAGATCACCCAGCTAGCCTATGATGGGTTGTCACTAGATAGGCTTAACTGTCAACTTTCCCATGGCTGCGACCTTCTCAGCCCGAGCTACACTCAAGAGTACACGATCAATGAAACCCTATGGGGAAAATCAAACTCCGACATGGTACAAGTTACAAGATCACCCAGCTAGCCTATGATGGGCTGTCACTAGATAGGCTTAACTGTCAACTTTCCCATGGCTGCGTCATTCTCAGCCCGATCTACACTCAAGAGTACACGATCAATGAAGCGCTAAGGGGAAAGTAGAAATCCTGCTTCATACAAGTTGCCGAGCGAGCGATCAATGAAACCCTATGGTGAAAATCAAACTCCGGCATGATACAAGTTGCAAGATCACCCAGCTAGCCTATGATGGGTTGTCACTAGATAGGCTTAACTGTCAACTTTCCCATGGCTGCGACCTTCTCAGCCCGAGCTACACTCAAGAGTACACGATCAATGAAACCCTATGGGGAAAATCAAACTCCGACATGGTACAAGTTGCAAGCTCACCCAGCTAGCCTATGATGGGCTGTCACTAGATAGGCTTAACTGTCAACTTTCCCATGGCTGCGTCATTCTCAGCCCGAGCTACACTCAAGAGTATACGATCAATGAAGCGCTAAGGGGAAAGTAGAAATCCTGCTTCATACAAAATGCCGAGTAAGCAATCAATGAAACCCTATGGTGAAAATCAAACTCCGGCATGATACAAGTTGCAAGATCACCCAGCTAGCCTATGATGGGTTGTCACTAGATAGGCTTAACTGTCAACTTTCCCATGGCTGCGACCTTCTCAGCCCGAGCTACACTCAAGAGTACACAATCAATGAAACCCTATGGGGAAAATCAAACTCCGACATGGTACAAGTTGCAAGCTCACCCAGCTAGCCTATGATGTGCTGTCACTAGATAGGCTTAACTGTCAACTTTCCCATGGCTGCGTCATTCTCAGCCCGATCTACACTCAAGAGTACACGATCAATGAAGCGCTAAGGGGAAAGTAGAAATCCTGCTTCATACAAGTTGCCGAGTAAGCGATCAATGAAACCCTATGGTGAAAATCAAACTCCGGCATGATACAAGTTGCAAGATCACCCAGCTAGCCTATGATGGGTTGTCACTAGATAGGCTTAACTGTCAACTTTCCCATGGCTGCGACCTTCTCAGCCCGAGCTACACTCAAGAGTATACGATCAATGAAACCCTATGGGGAAAATCAAACTCCGACATGGTACAAGTTACAAGATCACCCAGCTAGCCTATGATGGGCTGTCACTAGATAGGCTTAACTGTCAACTTTCCCATGGCTGCGTCATTCTCAGCCCGATCTACACTCAAGAGTACACGATCAATGAAGCGCTAAGGGGAAAGTAGAAATCCTGCTTCATACAAGTTGCCGAGTAAGCGATCAATGAAACCCTATGGTGAAAATCAAACTCCGGCATGATACAAGTTGCAAGATCACCCAGCTAGCCTATGATGGGTTGTCACTAGATAGGCTTAACTGTCAACTTTCCCATGGCTGCGACCTTCTCAGCCCGAGCTACACTCAAGAGTATACGATCAATGAAACCCTATGGGGAAAATCAAACTCCGACATGGTACAAGTTACAAGATCACCCAGCTAGCCTATGATGGGCTGTCACTAGATAGGCTTAACTGTCAACTTTCCCATGGCTGCGTCATTCTCAGCCCGATCTACACTCAAGAGTACACGATCAATGAAGCGCTAAGGGGAAAGTAGAAATCCTGCTTCATACAAGTTGCCGAGTAAGCGATCAATGAAACCCTATGGTGAAAATCAAACTCCGGCATGATACAAGTTGCAAGATCACCCAGCTAGCCTATGATGGGTTGTCACTAGATAGGCTTAACTGTCAACTTTCCCATGGCTGCGACCTTCTCAGCCCGAGCTACACTCAAGAGTATACGATCAATGAAACCCTATGGGGAAAATCAAACTCCGACATGGTACAAGTTACAAGATCACCCAGCTAGCCTATGATGGGCTGTCACTAGATAGGCTTAACTGTCAACTTTCCCATGGCTGCGTCATTCTCAGCCCGATCTACACTCAAGAGTACACGATCAATGAAGCGCTAAGGGGAAAGTAGAAATCCTGCTTCATACAAAATGCCGAGTAAGCAATCAATGAAACCCTATGGTGAAAATCAAACTCCGGCATGATACAAGTTGCAAGATCACCCAGCTAGCCTATGATGGGTTGTCACTAGATAGGCTTAACTGTCAACTTTCCCATGGCTGCGACCTTCTCAGCCCGAGCTACACTCAAGAGTACACAATCAATGAAACCCTATGGGGAAAATCAAACTCCGACATGGTACAAGTTGCAAGCTCACCCAGCTAGCCTATGATGGGCTGTCACTAGATAGGCTTAACTGTCAACTTTCCCATGGCTGCGTCATTCTCAGCCCGAGCTACACTCAAGAGTACACGATCAATGAAGCGCTAAGGGGAAAGTAGAAATCCTGCTTCATACAAGTTGCCGAGTAAGCGATCAATGAAACCCTATGGTGAAAATCAAACTCCGGCATGATACAAGTTGCAAGATCACCCAGCTAGCCTATGATGGGTTGTCACTAGATAGGCTTAACTGTCAACTTTCCCATGGCTGCGACCTTCTCAGCCCGAGCTACACTCAAGAGTACACGATCAATGAAACCCTATGGGGAAAATCAAACTCCGACATGGTACAAGTTGCAAGCTCACCCAGCTAGCCTATGATGGGCTGTCACTAGATAGGCTTAACTGTCAACTTTCCCATGGCTGCGTCATTCTCAGCCCGAGCTACACTCAAGAGTACACGATCAATGAAACCCTATGGGGAAAATCAAACTCCGACATGGTACAAGTTGCAAGATCACCCAGCTAGCCTATGATGGGCTGTCACTAGATAGGCTTAACTGTCAACTTTCCCATGGCTGCGTCATTCTCAGCCCGATCTACACTCAAGAGTACACGATCAATGAAGCGCTAAGGGGAAAGTAGAAATCCTGCTTCATACAAGTTGCCGAGTAAGCGATCAATGAAACCCTATGGTGAAAATCAAACTCCGGCATGATACAAGTTGCAAGATCACCCAGCTAGCCTATGATGGGTTGTCACTAGATAGGCTTAACTGTCAACTTTCCCATGGCTGCGACCTTCTCAGCCCGAGCTACACTCAAGAGTATACGATCAATGAAACCCTATGGGGAAAATCAAACTCCGACATGGTACAAGTTACAAGATCACCCAGCTAGCCTATGATGGGCTGTCACTAGATAGGCTTAACTGTCAACTTTCCCATGGCTGCGTCATTCTCAGCCCGATCTACACTCAAGAGTACACGATCAATGAAGCGCTAAGGGGAAAGTAGAAATCCTGCTTCATACAAGTTGCCGAGTAAGCGATCAATGAAACCCTATGGTGAAAATCAAACTCCGGCATGATACAAGTTGCAAGATGACCCAGCTAGCCTATGATGGGTTGTCACTAGATAGGCTTAACTGTCAACTTTCCCATGGCTGCGACCTTCTCAGCCCGAGCTACACTCAAGAGTATACGATCAATGAAACCCTATGGGGAAAATCAAACTCCGACATGGTACAAGTTACAAGATCACCCAGCTAGCCTATGATGGGCTGTCACTAGATAGGCTTAACTGTCAACTTTCCCATGGCTGCGTCATTCTCAGCCCGATCTACACTCAAGAGTACACGATCAATGAAGCGCTAAGGGGAAAGTAGAAATCCTGCTTCATACAAGTTGCCGAGTAAGCGATCAATGAAACCCTATGGTGAAAATCAAACTCCGGCATGATACAAGTTGCAAGATCACCCAGCTAGCCTATGATGGGTTGTCACTAGATAGGCTTAACTGTCAACTTTCCCATGGCTGCGACCTTCTCAGCCCGAGCTACACTCAAGAGTACACGATCAATGAAACCCTATGGGGAAAATCAAACTCCGACATGGTACAAGTTACAAGATCACCCAGCTAGCCTATGATGGGCTGTCACTAGATAGGCTTAACTGTCAACTTTCCCATGGCTGCGTCATTCTCAGCCCGATCTACACTCAAGAGTACACGATCAATGAAGCGCTAAGGGGAAAGTAGAAATCCTGCTTCATACAAGTTGCCGAGTGAGCGATCAATGAAACCCTATGGTGAAAATCAAACTCCGGCATGATACAAGTTGCAAGATCACCCAGCTAGCCTATGATGGGTTGTCACTAGATAGGCTTAACTGTCAACTTTCCCATGGCTGCGACCTTCTCAGCCCGAGCTACACTCAAGAGTACACGATCAATGAAACCCTATGGGGAAAATCAAACTCCGACATGGTACAAGTTGCAAGCTCACCCAGCTAGCCTATGATGGGCTGTCACTAGATAGGCTTAACTGTCAACTTTCCCATGGCTGCGTCATTCTCAGCCCGAGCTACACTCAAGAGTTTACGATCAATGAAGCGCTAAGGGGAAAGTAGAAATCCTGCTTCATACAAAATGCCGAGTAAGCAATCAATGAAACCCTATGGTGAAAATCAAACTCCGGCATGATACAAGTTGCAAGATCACCCAGCTAGCCTATGATGGGTTGTCACTAGATAGGCTTAACTGTCAACTTTCCCATGGCTGCGACCTTCTCAGCCCGAGCTACACTCAAGAGTACACAATCAATGAAACCCTATGGGGAAAATCAAACTCCGACATGGTACAAGTTGCAAGCTCACCCAGCTAGCCTATGATGTGCTGTCACTAGATAGGCTTAACTGTCAACTTTCCCATGGCTGCGTCATTCTCAGCCCGATCTACACTCAAGAGTACACGATCAATGAAGCGCTAAGGGGAAAGTAGAAATCCTGCTTCATACAAGTTGCCGAGTAAGCGATCAATGAAACCCTATGGTGAAAATCAAACTCCGGCATGATACAAGTTGCAAGATCACCCAGCTAGCCTATGATGGGTTGTCACTAGATAGGCTTAACTGTCAACTTTCCCATGGCTGCGACCTTCTCAGCCCGAGCTACACTCAAGAGTATACGATCAATGAAACCCTATGGGGAAAATGAAACTCCGACATGGTACAAGTTACAAGATCACCCAGCTAGCCTATGATGGGCTGTCACTAGATAGGCTTAACTGTCAACTTTCCCATGGCTGCGTCATTCTCAGCCCGATCTACACTCAAGAGTACACGATCAATGAAGCGCTAAGGGGAAAGTAGAAATCCTGCTTCATACAAGTTGCCGAGTAAGCGATCAATGAAACCCTATGGTGAAAATCAAACTCCGGCATGATACAAGTTGCAAGATCACCCAGCTAGCCTATGATGGGTTGTCACTAGATAGGCTTAACTGTCAACTTTCCCATGGCTGCGACCTTCTCAGCCCGAGCTACACTCAAGAGTACACGATCAATGAAACCCTATGGGGAAAATCAAACTCCGACATGGTACAAGTTGCAAGCTCACCCAGCTAGCCTATGATGGGCTGTCACTAGATAGGCTTAACTGTCAACTTTCCCATGGCTGCGTCATTCTCAGCCCGAGCTACACTCAAGAGTACACGATCAATGAAGCGCTAAGGGGAAAGTAGAAATCCTGCTTCATACAAAATGCCGAGTAAGCAATCAATGAAACCCTATGGTGAAAATCAAACTCCGGCATGATACAAGTTGCAAGATCACCCAGCTAGCCTATGATGGGTTGTCACTAGATAGGCTTAACTGTCAACTTTCCCATGGCTGCGACCTTCTCAGCCCGAGCTACACTCAAGAGTACACAATCAATGAAACCCTATGGGGAAAATCAAACTCCGACATGGTACAAGTTGCAAGCTCACCCAGCTAGCCTATGATGTGCTGTCACTAGATAGGCTTAACTGTCAACTTTCCCATGGCTGCGTCATTCTCAGCCCGATCTACACTCAAGAGTACACGATCAATGAAGCGCTAAGGGGAAAGTAGAAATCCTGCTTCATACAAGTTGCCGAGTAAGCGATCAATGAAACCCTATGGTGAAAATCAAACTCCGGCATGATACAAGTTGCAAGATCACCCAGCTAGCCTATGATGGGTTGTCACTAGATAGGCTTAACTGTCAACTTTCCCATGGCTGCGACCTTCTCAGCCCGAGCTACACTCAAGAGTACACGATCAATGAAACCCTATGGGGAAAATCAAACTCCGACATGGTACAAGTTGCAAGCTCACCCAGCTAGCCTATGATGGGCTGTCACTAGATAGGCTTAACTGTCAACTTTCCCATGGCTGCGTCATTCTCAGCCCGAGCTACACTCAAGAGTACACGATCAATGAAACCCTATGGGGAAAATCAAACTCCGACATGGTACAAGTTGCAAGATCACCCAGCTAGCCTATGATGGGCTGTCACTAGATAGGCTTAACTGTCAACTTTCCCATGGCTGCGTCATTCTCAGCCCGAGCTACACTCAAGAGTACACGATCAATGAAGCGCTAAGGGGAAAGTAGAAATCCTGCTTGATACAAGTTGCCGAGTGAGCGATCAATGAAACCCTATGGTGAAAATCAAACTCCGGCATGATACAAGTTGCAAGATCACCCAGCTAGCCTATGATGGGATGTCACTAGATAGGCTTAACTGTCAACTTTCCCATGGCTGCGACCTTCTCAGCCCGAGCTACACTCAAGAGTATACGATCAATGAAACCCTATGGGGAAAATCAAACTCCGACATGGTACAAGTTGCAAGATCACCCAGCTAGCCTATGATGGGCTGTCACTAGATAGGCTTAACTGTCAACTTTCCCATGGCTGCGTCATTCTCAGCCCGAGCTACACTCAAGAGTACACGATCAATGAAGCGCTAAGGGGAAAGTAGAAATCCTGCTTCATACAAAATGCCGAGTAAGCGATCAATGAAACCCTATGGTGAAAATCAAACTCCGGCATGATACAAGTTGCAAGATCACCCAGCTAGCCTATGATGGGTTGTCACTAGATAGGCTTAACTGTCAACTTTCCCATGGCTGCGACCTTCTCAGCCCGAGCTACACTCAAGAGTACACGATCAATGAAACCCTATGGGGAAAATCAAACTCCGACATGGTACAAGTTGCAAGCTCACCCAGCTAGCCTATGATGGGCTGTCACTAGATAGGCTTAACTGTCAACTTTCCCATGGCTGCGTCATTCTCAGCCCGATCTACACTCAAGAGTACACGATCAATGAAGCGCTAAGGGGAAAGTAGAAATCCTGCTTCATACAAGTTGCCGAGTGAGCGATCAATGAAACCCTATGGTGAAAATCAAACTCCGGCATGATACAAGTTGCAAGATCACCCAGCTAGCCTATGATGGGTTGTCACTAGATAGGCTTAACTGTCAACTTTCCCATGGCTGCGACCTTCTCAGCCCGAGCTACACTCAAGAGTACACGATCAATGAAACCCTATGGGGAAAATCAAACTCCGACATGGTACAAGTTGCAAGCTCACCCAGCTAGCCTATGATGGGCTGTCACTAGATAGGCTTAACTGTCAACTTTCCCATGGCTGCGTCATTCTCAGCCCGAGCTACACTCAAGAGTATACGATCAATGAAGCGCTAAGGGGAAAGTAGAAATCCTGCTTCATACAAAATGCCGAGTAAGCAATCAATGAAACCCTATGGTGAAAATCAAACTCCGGCATGATACAAGTTGCAAGATCACCCAGCTAGCCTATGATGGGTTGTCACTAGATAGGCTTAACTGTCAACTTTCCCATGGCTGCGACCTTCTCAGCCCGAGCTACACTCAAGAGTATACGATCAATGAAACCCTATGGGGAAAATCAAACTCCGACATGGTACAAGTTACAAGATCACCCAGCTAGCCTATGATGGGCTGTCACTAGATAGGCTTAACTGTCAACTTTCCCATGGCTGCGTCATTCTCAGCCCGATCTACACTCAAGAGTACACGATCAATGAAGCGCTAAGGGGAAAGTAGAAATCCTGCTTCATACAAAATGCCGAGTAAGCAATCAATGAAACCCTATGGTGAAAATCAAACTCCGGCATGATACAAGTTGCAAGATCACCCAGCTAGCCTATGATGGGTTGTCACTAGATAGGCTTAACTGTCAACTTTCCCATGGCTGCGACCTTCTCAGCCCGAGCTACACTCAAGAGTACACAATCAATGAAACCCTATGGGGAAAATCAAACTCCGACATGGTACAAGTTGCAAGCTCACCCAGCTAGCCTATGATGGGCTGTCACTAGATAGGCTTAACTGTCAACTTTCCCATGGCTGCGTCATTCTCAGCCCGAGCTACACTCAAGAGTACACGATCAATGAAGCGCTAAGGGGAAAGTAGAAATCCTGCTTCATACAAGTTGCCGAGTAAGCGATCAATGAAACCCTATGGTGAAAATCAAACTCCGGCATGATACAAGTTGCAAGATCACCCAGCTAGCCTATGATGGGTTGTCACTAGATAGGCTTAACTGTCAACTTTCCCATGGCTGCGACCTTCTCAGCCCGAGCTACACTCAAGAGTACACGATCAATGAAACCCTATGGGGAAAATCAAACTCCGACATGGTACAAGTTGCAAGCTCACCCAGCTAGCCTATGATGGGCTGTCACTAGATAGGCTTAACTGTCAACTTTCCCATGGCTGCGTCATTCTCAGCCCGAGCTACACTCAAGAGTACACGATCAATGAAACCCTATGGGGAAAATCAAACTCCGACATGGTACAAGTTGCAAGATCACCCAGCTAGCCTATGATGGGCTGTCACTAGATAGGCTTAACTGTCAACTTTCCCATGGCTGCGTCATTCTCAGCCCGATCTACACTCAAGAGTACACGATCAATGAAGCGCTAAGGGGTAAGTAGAAATCCTGCTTCATACAAGTTGCCGAGTAAGCGATCAATGAAACCCTATGGTGAAAATCAAACTCCGGCATGATACAAGTTGCAAGATCACCCAGCTAGCCTATGATGGGTTGTCACTAGATAGGCTTAACTGTCAACTTTCCCATGGCTGCGACCTTCTCAGCCCGAGCTACACTCAAGAGTATACGATCAATGAAACCCTATGGGGAAAATCAAACTCCGACATGGTACAAGTTACAAGATCACCCAGCTAGCCTATGATGGGCTGTCACTAGATAGGCTTAACTGTCAACTTTCCCATGGCTGCGTCATTCTCAGCCCGATCTACACTCAAGAGTACACGATCAATGAAGCGCTAAGGGGAAAGTAGAAATCCTGCTTCATACAAGTTGCCGAGTAAGCGATCAATGAAACCCTATGGTGAAAATCAAACTCCGGCATGATACAAGTTGCAAGATCACCCAGCTAGCCTATGATGGGTTGTCACTAGATAGGCTTAACTGTCAACTTTCCCATGGCTGCGACCTTCTCAGCCCGAGCTACACTCAAGAGTATACGATCAATGAAACCCTATGGGGAAAATCAAACTCCGACATGGTACAAGTTACAAGATCACCCAGCTAGCCTATGATGGGCTGTCACTAGATAGGCTTAACTGTCAACTTTCCCATGGCTGCGTCATTCTCAGCCCGATCTACACTCAAGAGTACACGATCAATGAAGCGCTAAGGGGAAAGTAGAAATCCTGCTTCATACAAGTTGCCGAGTAAGCGATCAATGAAACCCTATGGTGAAAATCAAACTCCGGCATGATACAAGTTGCAAGATCACCCAGCTAGCCTATGATGGGTTGTCACTAGATAGGCTTAACTGTCAACTTTCCCATGGCTGCGACCTTCTCAGCCCGAGCTACACTCAAGAGTACACGATCAATGAAACCCTATGGGGAAAATCAAACTCCGACATGGTACAAGTTACAAGATCACCCAGCTAGCCTATGATGGGCTGTCACTAGATAGGCTTAACTGTCAACTTTCCCATGGCTGCGTCATTCTCAGCCCGATCTACACTCAAGAGTACACGATCAATGAAGCGCTAAGGGGAAAGTAGAAATCCTGCTTCATACAAGTTGCCGAGTGAGCGATCAATGAAACCCTATGGTGAAAATCAAACTCCGGCATGATACAAGTTGCAAGATCACCCAGCTAGCCTATGATGGGTTGTCACTAGATAGGCTTAACTGTCAACTTTCCCATGGCTGCGACCTTCTCAGCCCGAGCTACACTCAAGAGTACACGATCAATGAAACCCTATGGGGAAAATCAAACTCCGACATGGTACAAGTTGCAAGCTCACCCAGCTAGCCTATGATGGGCTGTCACTAGATAGGCTTAACTGTCAACTTTCCCATGGCTGCGTCATTCTCAGCCCGAGCTACACTCAAGAGTATACGATCAATGAAGCGCTAAGGGGAAAGTAGAAATCCTGCTTCATACAAAATGCCGAGTAAGCAATCAATGAAACCCTATGGTGAAAATCAAACTCCGGCATGATACAAGTTGCAAGATCACCCAGCTAGCCTATGATGGGTTGTCACTAGATAGGCTTAACTGTCAACTTTCCCATGGCTGCGACCTTCTCAGCCCGAGCTACACTCAAGAGTACACAATCAATGAAACCCTATGGGGAAAATCAAACTCCGACATGGTACAAGTTGCAAGCTCACCCAGCTAGCCTATGATGTGCTGTCACTAGATAGGCTTAACTGTCAACTTTCCCATGGCTGCGTCATTCTCAGCCCGATCTACACTCAAGAGTACACGATCAATGAAGCGCTAAGGGGAAAGTAGAAATCCTGCTTCATACAAGTTGCCGAGTAAGCGATCAATGAAACCCTATGGTGAAAATCAAACTCCGGCATGATACAAGTTGCAAGATCACCCAGCTAGCCTATGATGGGTTGTCACTAGATAGGCTTAACTGTCAACTTTCCCATGGCTGCGACCTTCTCAGCCCGAGCTACACTCAAGAGTATACGATCAATGAAACCCTATGGGGAAAATGAAACTCCGACATGGTACAAGTTACAAGATCACCCAGCTAGCCTATGATGGGCTGTCACTAGATAGGCTTAACTGTCAACTTTCCCATGGCTGCGTCATTCTCAGCCCGATCTACACTCAAGAGTACACGATCAATGAAGCGCTAAGGGGAAAGTAGAAATCCTGCTTCATACAAGTTGCCGAGTAAGCGATCAATGAAACCCTATGGTGAAAATCAAACTCCGGCATGATACAAGTTGCAAGATCACCCAGCTAGCCTATGATGGGTTGTCACTAGATAGGCTTAACTGTCAACTTTCCCATGGCTGCGACCTTCTCAGCCCGAGCTACACTCAAGAGTACACGATCAATGAAACCCTATGGGGAAAATCAAACTCCGACATGGTACAAGTTGCAAGCTCACCCAGCTAGCCTATGATGGGCTGTCACTAGATAGGCTTAACTGTCAACTTTCCCATGGCTGCGTCATTCTCAGCCCGAGCTACACTCAAGAGTACACGATCAATGAAGCGCTAAGGGGAAAGTAGAAATCCTGCTTCATACAAAATGCCGAGTAAGCAATCAATGAAACCCTATGGTGAAAATCAAACTCCGGCATGATACAAGTTGCAAGATCACCCAGCTAGCCTATGATGGGTTGTCACTAGATAGGCTTAACTGTCAACTTTCCCATGGCTGCGACCTTCTCAGCCCGAGCTACACTCAAGAGTACACAATCAATGAAACCCTATGGGGAAAATCAAACTCCGACATGGTACAAGTTGCAAGCTCACCCAGCTAGCCTATGATGTGCTGTCACTAGATAGGCTTAACTGTCAACTTTCCCATGGCTGCGTCATTCTCAGCCCGATCTACACTCAAGAGTACACGATCAATGAAGCGCTAAGGGGAAAGTAGAAATCCTGCTTCATACAAGTTGCCGAGTAAGCGATCAATGAAACCCTATGGTGAAAATCAAACTCCGGCATGATACAAGTTGCAAGATCACCCAGCTAGCCTATGATGGGTTGTCACTAGATAGGCTTAACTGTCAACTTTCCCATGGCTGCGACCTTCTCAGCCCGAGCTACACTCAAGAGTACACGATCAATGAAACCCTATGGGGAAAATCAAACTCCGACATGGTACAAGTTGCAAGCTCACCCAGCTAGCCTATGATGGGCTGTCACTAGATAGGCTTAACTGTCAACTTTCCCATGGCTGCGTCATTCTCAGCCCGAGCTACACTCAAGAGTACACGATCAATGAAACCCTATGGGGAAAATCAAACTCCGACATGGTACAAGTTGCAAGATCACCCAGCTAGCCTATGATGGGCTGTCACTAGATAGGCTTAACTGTCAACTTTCCCATGGCTGCGTCATTCTCAGCCCGAGCTACACTCAAGAGTACACGATCAATGAAGCGCTAAGGGGAAAGTAGAAATCCTGCTTGATACAAGTTGCCGAGTGAGCGATCAATGAAACCCTATGGTGAAAATCAAACTCCGGCATGATACAAGTTGCAAGATCACCCAGCTAGCCTATGATGGGATGTCACTAGATAGGCTTAACTGTCAACTTTCCCATGGCTGCGACCTTCTCAGCCCGAGCTACACTCAAGAGTATACGATCAATGAAACCCTATGGGGAAAATCAAACTCCGACATGGTACAAGTTGCAAGATCACCCAGCTAGCCTATGATGGGCTGTCACTAGATAGGCTTAACTGTCAACTTTCCCATGGCTGCGTCATTCTCAGCCCGAGCTACACTCAAGAGTACACGATCAATGAAGCGCTAAGGGGAAAGTAGAAATCCTGCTTCATACAAAATGCCGAGTAAGCGATCAATGAAACCCTATGGTGAAAATCAAACTCCGGCATGATACAAGTTGCAAGATCACCCAGCTAGCCTATGATGGGTTGTCACTAGATAGGCTTAACTGTCAACTTTCCCATGGCTGCGACCTTCTCAGCCCGAGCTACACTCAAGAGTACACGATCAATGAAACCCTATGGGGAAAATCAAACTCCGACATGGTACAAGTTGCAAGCTCACCCAGCTAGCCTATGATGGGCTGTCACTAGATAGGCTTAACTGTCAACTTTCCCATGGCTGCGTCATTCTCAGCCCGATCTACACTCAAGAGTACACGATCAATGAAGCGCTAAGGGGAAAGTAGAAATCCTGCTTCATACAAGTTGCCGAGTGAGCGATCAATGAAACCCTATGGTGAAAATCAAACTCCGGCATGATACAAGTTGCAAGATCACCCAGCTAGCCTATGATGGGTTGTCACTAGATAGGCTTAACTGTCAACTTTCCCATGGCTGCGACCTTCTCAGCCCGAGCTACACTCAAGAGTACACGATCAATGAAACCCTATGGGGAAAATCAAACTCCGACATGGTACAAGTTGCAAGCTCACCCAGCTAGCCTATGATGGGCTGTCACTAGATAGGCTTAACTGTCAACTTTCCCATGGCTGCGTCATTCTCAGCCCGAGCTACACTCAAGAGTATACGATCAATGAAGCGCTAAGGGGAAAGTAGAAATCCTGCTTCATACAAAATGCCGAGTAAGCAATCAATGAAACCCTATGGTGAAAATCAAACTCCGGCATGATACAAGTTGCAAGATCACCCAGCTAGCCTATGATGGGTTGTCACTAGATAGGCTTAACTGTCAACTTTCCCATGGCTGCGACCTTCTCAGCCCGAGCTACACTCAAGAGTATACGATCAATGAAACCCTATGGGGAAAATCAAACTCCGACATGGTACAAGTTACAAGATCACCCAGCTAGCCTATGATGGGCTGTCACTAGATAGGCTTAACTGTCAACTTTCCCATGGCTGCGTCATTCTCAGCCCGATCTACACTCAAGAGTACACGATCAATGAAGCGCTAAGGGGAAAGTAGAAATCCTGCTTCATACAAAATGCCGAGTAAGCAATCAATGAAACCCTATGGTGAAAATCAAACTCCGGCATGATACAAGTTGCAAGATCACCCAGCTAGCCTATGATGGGTTGTCACTAGATAGGCTTAACTGTCAACTTTCCCATGGCTGCGACCTTCTCAGCCCGAGCTACACTCAAGAGTACACAATCAATGAAACCCTATGGGGAAAATCAAACTCCGACATGGTACAAGTTGCAAGCTCACCCAGCTAGCCTATGATGGGCTGTCACTAGATAGGCTTAACTGTCAACTTTCCCATGGCTGCGTCATTCTCAGCCCGAGCTACACTCAAGAGTACACGATCAATGAAGCGCTAAGGGGAAAGTAGAAATCCTGCTTCATACAAGTTGCCGAGTAAGCGATCAATGAAACCCTATGGTGAAAATCAAACTCCGGCATGATACAAGTTGCAAGATCACCCAGCTAGCCTATGATGGGTTGTCACTAGATAGGCTTAACTGTCAACTTTCCCATGGCTGCGACCTTCTCAGCCCGAGCTACACTCAAGAGTACACGATCAATGAAACCCTATGGGGAAAATCAAACTCCGACATGGTACAAGTTGCAAGCTCACCCAGCTAGCCTATGATGGGCTGTCACTAGATAGGCTTAACTGTCAACTTTCCCATGGCTGCGTCATTCTCAGCCCGAGCTACACTCAAGAGTACACGATCAATGAAACCCTATGGGGAAAATCAAACTCCGACATGGTACAAGTTGCAAGATCACCCAGCTAGCCTATGATGGGCTGTCACTAGATAGGCTTAACTGTCAACTTTCCCATGGCTGCGTCATTCTCAGCCCGATCTACACTCAAGAGTACACGATCAATGAAGCGCTAAGGGGTAAGTAGAAATCCTGCTTCATACAAGTTGCCGAGTAAGCGATCAATGAAACCCTATGGTGAAAATCAAACTCCGGCATGATACAAGTTGCAAGATCACCCAGCTAGCCTATGATGGGTTGTCACTAGATAGGCTTAACTGTCAACTTTCCCATGGCTGCGACCTTCTCAGCCCGAGCTACACTCAAGAGTATACGATCAATGAAACCCTATGGGGAAAATCAAACTCCGACATGGTACAAGTTACAAGATCACCCAGCTAGCCTATGATGGGCTGTCACTAGATAGGCTTAACTGTCAACTTTCCCATGGCTGCGTCATTCTCAGCCCGATCTACACTCAAGAGTACACGATCAATGAAGCGCTAAGGGGAAAGTAGAAATCCTGCTTCATACAAGTTGCCGAGTAAGCGATCAATGAAACCCTATGGTGAAAATCAAACTCCGGCATGATACAAGTTGCAAGATCACCCAGCTAGCCTATGATGGGTTGTCACTAGATAGGCTTAACTGTCAACTTTCCCATGGCTGCGACCTTCTCAGCCCGAGCTACACTCAAGAGTATACGATCAATGAAACCCTATGGGGAAAATCAAACTCCGACATGGTACAAGTTACAAGATCACCCAGCTAGCCTATGATGGGCTGTCACTAGATAGGCTTAACTGTCAACTTTCCCATGGCTGCGTCATTCTCAGCCCGATCTACACTCAAGAGTACACGATCAATGAAGCGCTAAGGGGAAAGTAGAAATCCTGCTTCATACAAGTTTAAATGCCGAGCAAGCGATCAATGAAACCCTATGGTGAAAATCAAACTCCGGCATGATACAAGTTGCAAGATCACCCAGCTAGCCTATGATGGGTTGTCACTAGATAGGCTTAACTGTCAACTTTCCATGGCTGCGACCTTCTCAGCCCGAGCTATACTCAAGAGTACACGATCAATGAAACCCTATGGGGAAAATCAAACTCCGACATGGTACAAGTTGCAAGCTCACCCAGCTAGCCTATGATGGGCTGTCACTAGATAGGCTTAACTGTCAACTTTCCCATGGCTGCGTCATTCTCAGCCCGAGCTACACTCAAGAGTACACGATCAATGAAGCGCTAAGGGGAAAGTAGAAATCCTGCTTCATACGAGTTGCCGAGTAAGCGATCAATGAAACCCTATGGTGAAAATCAAACTCCGGCATGATACAAGTTGCAAGATCACCCAGCTAGCCTATGATGGGTTGTCACTAGATAGGCTTAACTGTCAACTTTCCCATGGCTGCGACCTTCTCAGCCCGAGCTATACTCAAGAGTACACGATCAATGAAACCCTATGGGGAAAATCAAACTCCGACATGTACAAGTTGCAAGATCACCCAGCTAGCCTATGATGGGCTGTCACTAGATAGCTTAACTGTCAACTTTCCCATGGCTGCGTCATTCTCAGCCCGAGCTACACTCAAGAGTACACGATCAATGAAGCGCTAAGGGGAAAGTAGAAATCCTGCTTCATTCAAATTGCCGAGCAAGCGATCAATGAAACCCTATGGTGAAAATCAAACTCCGGCATGATACAAGTTGCAAGATCACCCAGCTAGCCTATGATGGGTTGTCACTAGATAGGCTTAACTGTCAACTTTCCCATGGCTGCGACCTTCTCAGCCCGAGCTATACTCAAGAGTACACGATCAATGAAACCCTATGGGGAAAATCAAACTCCGACATGGTACAAGTTGCAAGATCACCCAGCTAGCCTATGATGGGCTGTCACTAGATAGGCTTAACTGTCAACTTTCCCATGGCTGCGTCATTCTCAGCCCGATCTACACTCAAGAGTACACGATCAATGAAGCGCTAAGGGGAAAGTAGAAATCCTGCTTCATTCAAGTTGCCGAGCAAGCGATCAATGAAACCCTATGGTGAAAATCAAACTCCGGCATGATACAAGTTGCAAGATCACCCAGCTAGCCTATGATGGGTTGTCACTAGATAGGCTTAACTGTCAACTTTCCCATGGCTGCGACCTTCTCAGCCCGAGCTATACTCAAGAGTACACGATCAATGAAACCCTATGGGGAAAATCAAACTCCGACATGGTACAGTTGCAAGATCACCCAGCTAGCCTATGATGGGCTGTCACTAGATAGGCTTAACTGTCAACTTTCCCATGGCTGCGTCATCTCAGCCCGAGCTACACTCAAGAGTACACGATCAATGAAGCGCTAAGGGGAAAGTAGAAATCCTGCTTCATACAAGTTGCCGAGCAAGCGATCAATGAAACCCTATGGTGAAAATCAAACTCCGCATGATACAAGTTGCAAGATCACCCAGCTAGCCTATGATGGGTTGTCACTAGATAGGCTTAACTGTCAACTTTCCCATGGCTGCGACCTTCTCAGCCCGAGCTATACTCAAGAGTACACGATCAATGAAACCCTATGGGGAAAATCAAACTCCGACATGGTACAAGTTGCAAGATCACCCAGCTAGCCTATGATGGGCTGTCACTAGATAGGCTTAACTGTCAACTTTCCCATGGCTGCGTCATTCTCAGCCCGAGCTACACTCAAGAGTACACGATCAATGAAGCGCTAAGGGGAAAGTAGAAATCCTGCTTCATTCAATTGCCGAGCAAGCGATCAATGAAACCCTATGGTGAAAATCAAACTCCGGCATGATACAAGTTGCAAGATCACCCAGCTAGCCTATGATGGGTTGTCACTAGATAGGCTTAACTGTCAACTTTCCCATGGCTGCGACCTTCTCAGCCCGAGCTATACTCAAGAGTACACGATCAATGAAACCCTATGGGGAAAATCAAACTCCGACATGGTACAAGTTGCAAGATCACCCAGCTAGCCTATGATGGGCTGTCACTAGATAGGCTTAACTGTCAACTTTCCCATGGCTGCGTCATTCTCAGCCCGAGCTACACTCAAGAGTACACGATCAATGAAGCGCTAAGGGGAAAGTAGAAATCCTGCTTCATTCAAGTTGCCGAGCAAGCGATCAATGAAACCCTATGGTGAAAATCAAACTCCGGCATGATACAAGTTGCAAGATCACCCAGCTAGCCTATGATGGGTTGTCACTAGATAGGCTTAACTGTCAACTTTCCCATGGCTGCGACCTTCTCAGCCGAGCTATACTCAAGAGTACACGATCAATGAAACCCTATGGGGAAAATCAAACTCCGACATGGTACAAGTTGCAAGATCACCCAGCTAGCCTATGATGGGCTGTCACTAGATAGGCTTAACTGTCAACTTTCCATGGCTGCGTCATTCTCAGCCCGAGCTACACTCAAGAGTACACGATCAATGAAGCGCTAAGGGGAAAGTAGAAATCCTGCTTCATTCAAATTGCCGAGCAAGCGATCAATGAACCCTATGGTGAAAATCAAACTCCGGCATGATACAAGTTGCAAGATCACCCAGCTAGCCTATGATGGGTTGTCACTAGATAGGCTTAACTGTCAACTTTCCCATGGCTGCGACCTTCTCAGCCCGAGCTATACTCAAGAGTACACGATCAATGAAACCCTATGGGAAAATCAAACTCCGACATGGTACAAGTTGCAAGATCACCCAGCTAGCCTATGATGGGCTGTCACTAGATAGGCTTAACTGTCAACTTTCCCATGGCTGCGTCATTCTCAGCCCGAGCTACACTCAAGAGTACACGATCAATGAAGCGCTAAGGGGAAAGTAGAAATCCTGCTTCATACAAGTTGCCGAGTAAGCGATCAATGAAACCCTATGGTGAAAATCAAACTCCGGCATGATACAAGTTGCAAGATCACCCAGCTAGCCTATGATGGGTTGTCACTAGATAGGCTTAACTGTCAACTTTCCCATGGCTGCGACCTTCTCAGCCCGAGCTATACTCAAGAGTACACGATCAATGAAACCCTATGGGGAAAATCAAACTCCGACATGGTACAAGTTGCAAGATCACCCAGCTAGCCTATGATGGGCTGTCACTAGATAGGCTTAACTGTCAACTTTCCCATGGCTGCGTCATTCTCAGCCCGAGCTACACTCAAGAGTACACGATCAATGAAGCGCTAAGGGGAAAGTAGAAATCCTGCTTCATACAAGTTGCCGAGTAAGCGATCAATGAAACCCTATGGTGAAAATCAAACTCCGGCATGATACAAGTTGCAAGATCACCCAGCTAGCCTATGATGGGTTGTCACTAGATAGGCTTAACTGTCAACTTTCCATGGCTGCGACCTTCTCAGCCCGAGCTATACTCAAGAGTACACGATCAATGAAACCCTATGGGGAAAATCAAACTCCGACATGGTACAAGTTGCAAGATCACCCAGCTAGCCTATGATGGGCTGTCACTAGATAGGCTTAACTGTCAACTTTCCCATGGCTTGCGTCATTCTCAGCCCGATCTACACTCAAGAGTACACGATCAATGAAGCGCTAAGGGGAAAGTAGAAATCCTGCTTCATTCAAGTTGCCGAGCAAGCGATCAATGAAACCCTATGGTGAAAATCAAACTCCGGCACGATACAAGTTGCAAGATCACCCAGCTAGCCTATGATGGGTTGTCACTAGATAGGCTTAACTGTCAACTTTCCCATGGCTGCGACCTTCTCAGCCCGAGCTATACTCAAGAGTACACGATCAATGAAACCCTATGGGGAAAATCAAACTCCGACATGGTACAAGTTGCAAGATCACCCAGCTAGCCTATGATGGGCTGTCACTAGATAGGCTTAACTGTCAACTTTCCATGGCTGCGTCATTCTCAGCCCGATCTACACTCAAGAGTACACGATCAATGAAGCGCTAAGGGGAAAGTAGAAATCCTGCTTCATTCAATTGCCGAGCAAGCGATCAATGAAACCCTATGGTGAAAATCAAACTCCGGCATGATACAAGTTGCAAGATCACCCAGCTAGCCTATGATGGGTTGTCACTAGATAGGCTTAACTGTCAACTTTCCCATGGCTGCGACCTTCTCAGCCCGAGCTATACTCAAGAGTACACGATCAATGAAACCCTATGGGGAAAATCAAACTCCGACATGGTACAAGTTGCAAGCTCACCCAGCTAGCCTATGATGGGCTGTCACTAGATAGGCTTAACTGTCAACTTTCCCATGGCTGCGTCATTCTCAGCCCGAGCTACACTCAAGAGTACACGATCAATGAAGCGCTAAGGGGAAAGTAGAAATCCTGCTTCATACAATTGCCGAGTAAGCGATCAATGAAACCCTATGGTGAAAATCAAACTCCGGCATGATACAAGTTGCAAGATCACCCAGCTAGCCTATGATGGTTGTCACTAGATAGGCTTAACTGTCAACTTTCCCATGGCTGCGACCTTCTCAGCCCGAGCTATACTCAAGAGTACACGATCAATGAAACCCTATGGGAAAATCAAACTCCGACATGGTACAAGTTGCAAGATCACCCAGCTAGCCTATGATGGGCTGTCACTAGATAGGCTTAACTGTCAACTTTCCCATGGCTGCGTCATTCTCAGCCCGAGCTACACTCAAGAGTACACGATCAATGAAGCGCTAAGGGAAAGTAGAAATCCTGCTTCATTCAAGATTGCCGAGCAAGCGATCAATGAAACCCTATGGTGAAAATCAAACTCCGGCATGATACAAGTTGCAAGATCACCCAGCTAGCCTATGATGGGTTGTCACTAGATAGGCTTAACTGTCAACTTTCCCATGGCTGCGACCTTCTCAGCCCGAGCTATACTCAAGAGTACACGATCAATGAAACCCTATGGGGAAAATCAAACTCCGACATGGTACAAGTTGCAAGATCACCCAGCTAGCCTATGATGGGCTGTCACTAGATAGGCTTAACTGTCAACTTTCCCATGGCTGCGTCATTCTCAGCCCGAGCTACACTCAAGAGTACACGATCAATGAAGCGCTAAGGGGAAAGTAGAAATCCTGCTTCATACAAGTTGCCGAGTAAGCGATCAATGAAACCCTATGGTGAAAATCAAACTCCGGCATGATACAAGTTGCAAGATCACCCAGCTAGCCTATGATGGGTTGTCACTAGATAGGCTTAACTGTCAACTTTCCCATGGCTGCGACCTTCTCAGCCCGAGCTATACTCAAGAGTACACGATCAATGAAACCCTATGGGGAAAATCAAACTCCGACATGGTACAAGTTGCAAGATCACCCAGCTAGCCTATGATGGGCTGTCACTAGATAGGCTTAACTGTCAACTTTCCCATGGCTGCGTCATTCTCAGCCCGAGCTACACTCAAGAGTACACGATCAATGAAGCGCTAAGGGGAAAGTAGAAATCCTGCTTCATACAAGTTGCCGAGTAAGCGATCAATGAAACCCTATGGTGAAAATCAAACTCCGGCATGATACAAGTTGCAAGATCACCCAGCTAGCCTATGATGGGTTGTCACTAGATAGCTTAACTGTCAACTTTCCCATGGCTGCGACCTTCTCAGCCCGAGCTATACTCAAGAGTACACGATCAATGAAACCCTATGGGGAAAATCAAACTCCGACATGGTACAAGTTGCAAGCTCACCCAGCTAGCCTATGATGGGCTGTCACTAGATAGGCTTAACTGTCAACTTTCCCATGGCTGCGTCATTCTCAGCCCGAGCTACACTCAAGAGTACACGATCAATGAAGCGCTAAGGGGAAAGTAGAAATCCTGCTTCATACAAGTTGCCGAGTAAGCGATCAATGAAACCCTATGGTGAAAATCAAACTCCGGCATGATACAAGTTGCAAGATCACCCAGCTAGCCTATGATGGGTTGTCACTAGATAGGCTTAACTGTCAACTTTCACATGGCTGCGACCTTCTCAGCCCGAGCTATACTCAAGAGTACACGATCAATGAAACCCTATGGGGAAAATCAAACTCCGACATGGTACAAGTTGCAAGATCACCCAGCTAGCCTATGATGGGCTGTCACTAGATAGGCTTAACTGTCAACTTTCCCATGGCTGCGTCATTCTCAGCCCGAGCTACACTCAAGAGTACACGATCAATGAAGCGCTAAGGGGAAAGTAGAAATCCTGCTTCATACAAGTTGCCGAGTAAGCGATCAATGAAACCCTATGGTGAAAATCAAACTCCGGCATGATACAAGTTGCAAGATCACCCAGCTAGCCTATGATGGGTTGTCACTAGATAGGCTTAACTGTCAACTTTCCCATGGCTGCGACCTTCTCAGCCCGAGCTATACTCAAGAGTACACGATCAATGAAACCCTATGGGGAAAATCAAACTCCGACATGGTACAAGTTGCAAGATCACCCAGCTAGCCTATGATGGGCTGTCACTAGATAGGCTTAACTGTCAACTTTCCCATGGCTGCGTCATTCTCAGCCCGATCTACACTCAAGAGTACACGATCAATGAAGCGCTAAGGGGAAAGTAGAAATCCTGCTATCATTCAAGTTGCCGAGCAAGCGATCAATGAAACCCTATGGTGAAAATCAAACTCCGGCACGATACAAGTTGCAAGATCACCCAGCTAGCCTATGATGGGTTGTCACTAGATAGGCTTAACTGTCAACTTTCCCATGGCTGCGACCTTCTCAGCCCGAGCTATACTCAAGAGTACACGATCAATGAAACCCTATGGGGAAAATCAAACTCCGACATGGTACAAGTTGCAAGATCACCCAGCTAGCCTATGATGGGCTGTCACTAGATAGGCTTAACTGTCAACTTTCCCATGGCTGCGTCATTCTCAGCCCGATCTACACTCAAGAGTACACGATCAATGAAGCGCTAAGGGGAAAGTAGAAATCCTGCTTCATTCGAATTGCCGAGCAAGCGATCAATGAAACCCTATGGTGAAAATCAAACTCCGGCATGATACAAGTTGCAAGATCACCCAGCTAGCCTATGATGGGTTGTCACTAGATAGGCTTAACTGTCAACTTTCCCATGGCTGCGACCTTCTCAGCCCGAGCTATACTCAAGAGTACACGATCAATGAAACCCTATGGGGAAAATCAAACTCCGACATGGTACAAGTTGCAAGATCACCCAGCTAGCCTATGATGGGCTGTCACTAGATAGGCTTAACTGTCAACTTTCCCATGGCTGCGTCATTCTCAGCCCGAGCTACACTCAAGAGTACACGATCAATGAAGCGCTAAGGGGAAAGTAGAAATCCTGCTTCATTCAAATTGCCGAGCAAGCGATCAATGAAACCCTATGGTGAAAATCAAACTCCGGCATGATACAAGTTGCAAGATCACCCAGCTAGCCTATGATGGGTTGTCACTAGATAGGCTTAACTGTTAACTTTCACATGGCTGCGACCTTCTCAGCCCGAGCTACACTCAAGAGCACACGATCAATGAAACCCTATGGGGAAAATCAAACTCCGACATGGTACAAGTTGCAAGCTCACCCAGCTGCCTATGATGGGCTGTCACTAGATAGGCTTAACTGTCAACTTTCCCATGGCTGCGTCATTCTCAGCCCGAGCTACACTCAAGAGTACACGATCAATGAAGCGCTAAGGGGAAAGTAGAAATCCTGCTTCATACAAGTTGCCGAGTAAGCGATCAATGAAACCCTATGGTGAAAATCAAACTCCGGCATGATACAAGTTGCAAGATCACCCAGCTAGCCTATGATGGGTTGTCACTAGATAGGCTTAACTGTCAACTTTCCCATGGCTGCGACCTTCTCAGCCCGAGCTATACTCAAGAGTACACGATCAATGAAACCCTATGGGGAAAATCAAACTCCGACATGGTACAAGTTGCAAGCTCACCCAGCTAGCCTATGATGGGCTGTCACTAGATAGGCTTAACTGTCAACTTTCCCATGGCTGCGTCATTCTCAGCCCGAGCTACACTCAAGAGTACACGATCAATGAAGCGCTAAGGGGAAAGTAGAAATCCTGCTTCATACAAGTTGCCGAGTAAGCGATCAATGAAACCCTATGGTGAAAATCAAACTCCGGCATGATACAAGTTGCAAGATCACCCAGCTAGCCTATGATGGGTTGTCACTAGATAGGCTTAACTGTCAACTTTCCCATGGCTGCGACCTTCTCAGCCCGAGCTATACTCAAGAGTACACGATCAATGAAACCCTATGGGGAAAATCAAACTCCGACATGGTACAAGTTGCAAGATCACCCAGCTAGCCTATGATGGGCTGTCACTAGATAGGCTTAACTGTCAACTTTCCCATGGCTGCGTCATTCTCAGCCGGAGCTACACTCAAGAGTACACGATCAATGAAGCGCTAAGGGGAAAGTAGAAATCCTGCTTCATTCAAATTGCCGAGCAAGCGATCAATGAAACCCTATGGTGAAAATCAAACTCCGGCATGATACAAGTTGCAAGATCACCCAGCTAGCCTATGATGGGTTGTCACTAGATAGGCTTAACTGTCAACTTTCCCATGGCTGCGACCTTCTCAGCCCGAGCTATACTCAAGAGTACACGATCAATGAAACCCTATGGGGAAAATCAAACTCCGACATGGTACAAGTTGCAAGATCACCCAGCTAGCCTATGATGGGCTGTCACTAGATAGGCTTAACTGTCAACTTTCCCATGGCTGCGTCATTCTCAGCCCGAGCTACACTCAAGAGTACACGATCAATGAAGCGCTAAGGGGAAAGTAGAAATCCTGCTTCATTCAAATTGCCGAGCAAGCGATCAATGAAACCCTATGGTGAAAATCAAACTCCGGCATGATACAAGTTGCAAGATCACCCAGCTAGCCTATGATGGGTTGTCACTAGATAGGCTTAACTGTCAACTTTCCCATGGCTGCGACCTTCTCAGCCCGAGCTATACTCAAGAGTACACGATCAATGAAACCCTATGGGGAAAATCAAACTCCGACATGGTACAAGTTGCAAGATCACCCAGCTAGCCTATGATGGGCTGTCACTAGATAGGCTTAACTGTCAACTTTCCCATGGCTGCGTCATTCTCAGCCCGAGCTACACTCAAGAGTACACGATCAATGAAGCGCTAAGGGGAAAGTAGAAATCCTGCTTCATACAAGTTGCCGAGTAAGCGATCAATGAAACCCTATGGTGAAAATCAAACTCCGGCATGATACAAGTTGCAAGATCACCCAGCTAGCCTATGATGGGTTGTCACTAGATAGGCTTAACTGTCAACTTTCCCATGGCTGCGACCTTCTCAGCCCGAGCTATACTCAAGAGTACACGATCAATGAAACCCTATGGGGAAAATCAAACTCCGACATGGTACAAGTTGCAAGATCACCCAGCTAGCCTATGATGGGCTGTCACTAGATAGGCTTAACTGTCAACTTTCCATGGCTGCGTCATTCTCAGCCCGAGCTACACTCAAGAGTACACGATCAATGAAGCGCTAAGGGAAAGTAGAAATCCTGCTTCATTCAAATTGCCGAGCAAGCGATCAATGAAACCCTATGGTGAAAATCAAACTCCGGCATGATACAAGTTGCAAGATCACCCAGCTAGCCTATGATGGTTGTCACTAGATAGGCTTAACTGTTAACTTTCACATGGCTGCGACCTTCTCAGCCCGAGCTACACTCAAGAGCACACGATCAATGAAACCCTATGGGGAAAATCAAACTCCGACATGGTACAAGTTGCAAGCTCACCCAGCTGGCCTATGATGGGCTGTCACTAGATAGGCTTAACTGTCAACTTTCCCATGGCTGCGTCATTCTCAGCCCGAGCTACACTCAAGAGTACACGATCAATGAAGCGCTAAGGGGAAAGTAGAAATCCTGCTTCATACAAGTTGCCGAGTAAGCGATCAATGAAACCCTATGGTAAAAATCAAACTCCGGCATGATACAAGTTGCAAGATCACCCAGCTAGCCTATGATGGGTTGTCACTAGATAGGCTTAACTGTCAACTTTCCCATGGCTGCGACCTTCTCAGCCCGAGCTATACTCAAGAGTACACGATCAATGAAACCCTATGGGGAAAATCAAACTCCGACATGGTACAAGTTGCAAGATCACCCAGCTAGCCTATGATGGGCTGTCACTAGATAGGCTTAACTGTCAACTTTCCCATGGCTGCGTCATTCTCAGCCCGAGCTACACTCAAGAGTACACGATCAATGAAGCGCTAAGGGGAAAGTAGAAATCCTGCTTCATACAAGTTGCCGAGTAAGCGATCAATGAAACCCTATGGTGAAAATCAAACTCCGGCATGATACAAGTTGCAAGATCACCCAGCTAGCCTATGATGGGTTGTCACTAGATAGGCTTAACTGTCAACTTTCCCATGGCTGCGACCTTCTCAGCCCGAGCTATACTCAAGAGTACACGATCAATGAAACCCTATGGGGAAAATCAAACTCCGACATGGTACAAGTGCAAGATCACCCAGCTAGCCTATGATGGGCTGTCACTAGATAGGCTTAACTGTCAACTTTCCCATGGCTGCGTCATTCTCAGCCCGAGCTATACTCAAGAGTACACGATCAATGAAACCCTATGGGGAAAATCAAACTCCGACATGGTACAAGTTGCAAGATCACCCAGCTAGCCTATGATGGGCTGTCACTAGATAGGCTTAACTGTCAACTTTCCCATGGCTGCGTCATTCTCAGCCCGAGCTACACTCAAGAGTACACGATCAATGAAGCGCTAAGGGGAAAGTAGAAATCCTGCTTCATACAAGTTGCCGAGTAAGCGATCAATGAAACCCTATGGTGAAAATCAAACTCCGGCATGATACAAGTTGCAAGATCACCCAGCTAGCCTATGATGGGTTGTCACTAGATAGGCTTAACTGTCAACTTTCCCATGGCTGCGACCTTCTCAGCCCGAGCTATACTCAAGAGTACACGATCAATGAAACCCTATGGGGAAAATCAAACTCCGACATGGTACAAGTTGCAAGATCACCCAGCTAGCCTATGATGGGCTGTCACTAGATAGGCTTAACTGTCAACTTTCCCATGGCTGCGTCATTCTCAGCCCGAGCTACACTCAAGAGTACACGATCAATGAAGCGCTAAGGGGAAAGTAGAAATCCTGCTTCATTCAAATTGCCGAGCAAGCGATCAATGAAACCCTATGGTGAAAATCAAACTCCGGCATGATACAAGTTGCAAGATCACCCAGCTAGCCTATGATGGGTTGTCACTAGATAGGCTTAACTGTTAACTTTCACATGGCTGCGACCTTCTCAGCCCGAGCTACACTCAAGAGCACACGATCAATGAAACCCTATGGGGAAAATCAAACTCCGACATGGTACAAGTTGCAAGCTCACCCAGCTGGCCTATGATGGCTGTCACTAGATAGGCTTAACTGTCAACTTTCCCATATCTGCGTCATTCTCAGCCCGAGCTACACTCAAGAGTACACGATCAATGAAGCGCTAAGGGGAAAGTAGAAATCCTGCTTCATACAACTTGCCGAGAAGCGATCAATGAAACCCTATGGTAAAAATCAAACTCCGGCATGATACAAGTTGCAAGATCACCCAGCTAGCCTATGATGGGTTGTCACTAGATAGGCTTAACTGTCAACTTTCCCATGGCTGCGACCTTCTCAGCCCGAGCTATACTCAAGAGTACACGATCAATGAAACCCTATGGGAAAATCAAACTCCGACATGGTACAAGTTGCAAGATCACCCAGCTAGCCTATGATGGGCTGTCACTAGATAGGCTTAACTGTCAACTTTCCCATGGCTGCGTCATTCTCAGCCCGAGCTACACTCAAGAGTACACGATCAATGAAGCGCTAAGGGGAAAGTAGAAATCCTGCTTCATACAAGTTGCCGAGTAAGCGATCAATGAAACCCTATGGTGAAAATCAAACTCCGGCATGATACAAGTTGCAAGATCACCCAGCTAGCCTATGATGGGTTGTCACTAGATAGGCTTAACTGTCAACTTTCCCATGGCTGCGACCTTCTCAGCCCGAGCTATACTCAAGAGTACACGATCAATGAAACCCTATGGGGAAAATCAAACTCCGACATGGTACAAGTTGCAAGATCACCCAGCTAGCCTATGATGGGCTGTCACTAGATAGGCTTAACTGTCAACTTTCCCATGGCTGCGTCATTCTCAGCCCGAGCTACACTCAAGAGTACACGATCAATGAAGCGCTAAGGGGAAAGTAGAAATCCTGCTTCATACAATTTGCCGAGTAAGCGATCAATGAAACCCTATGGTGAAAATCAAACTCCGGCATGATACAAGTTGCAAGATCACCCAGCTAGCCTATGATGGGTTGTCACTAGATAGGCTTAACTGTCAACTTTCCCATGGCTGCGACCTTCTCAGCCCGAGCTATACTCAAGAGTACACGATCAATGAAACCCTATGGGGAAAATCAAACTCCGACATGGTACAAGTTGCAAGATCACCCAGCTAGCCTATGATGGGCTGTCACTAGATAGGCTTAACTGTCAACTTTCCCATGGTTGCGACATTCTCAGCCCGATCTACACTCAAGAGTACACGATCAATGAAGCGCTAAGGGGAAAGTAGAAATCCTGCTTCATTCAAGTTGCCGAGCAAGCGATCAATGAAACCCTATGGTGAAAATCAAACTCCGGCACGATACAAGTTGCAAGATCACCCAGCTAGCCTATGATGGGTTGTCACTAGATAGGCTTAACTGTCAACTTTCCCATGGCTGCGACCTTCTCAGCCCGAGCTATACTCAAGAGTACACGATCAATGAAACCCTATGGGGAAAATCAAACTCCGACATGGTACAAGTTGCAAGCTCACCCAGCTAGCCTATGATGGGCTGTCACTAGATAGGCTTAACTGTCAACTTTCCATGGCTGCGTCATTCTCAGCCCGAGCTACACTCAAGAGTACACGATCAATGAAGCGCTAAGGGGAAAGTAGAAATCCTGCTTCATACAAGTTGCCGAGTAAGCGATCAATGAAACCCTATGGTGAAAATCAAACTCCGGCATGATACAAGTTGCAAGATCACCCAGCTAGCCTATGATGGGTTGTCACTAGATAGGCTTAACTGTCAACTTTCCCATGGCTGCGACCTTCTCAGCCCGAGCTATACTCAAGAGTACACGATCAATGAAACCCTATGGGGAAAATCAAACTCCGACATGGTACAAGTTGCAAGATCACCCAGCTAGCCTATGATGGGCTGTCACTAGATAGGCTTAACTGTCAACTTTCCCATGGCTGCGTCATTCTCAGCCCGAGCTACACTCAAGAGTACACGATCAATGAAGCGCTAAGGGGAAAGTAGAAATCCTGCTTCATTCAAATTGCCGAGCAAGCGATCAATGAAACCCTATGGTGAAAATCAAACTCCGGCATGATACAAGTTGCAAGATCACCCAGCTAGCCTATGATGGGTTGTCACTAGATAGGCTTAACTGTCAACTTTCCCATGGCTGCGACCTTCTCAGCCCGAGCTATACTCAAGAGTACACGATCAATGAAACCCTATGGGGAAAATCAAACTCCGACATGGTACAAGTTGCAAGATCACCCAGCTAGCCTATGATGGGCTGTCACTAGATAGGCTTAACTGTCAACTTTCCCATGGCTGCGTCATTCTCAGCCGAGCTACACTCAAGAGTACACGATCAATGAAGCGCTAAGGGGAAAGTAGAAATCCTGCTTCATACAAGTTGCCGAGTAAGCGATCAATGAAACCCTATGGTGAAAATCAAACTCCGGCATGATACAAGTTGCAAGATCACCCAGCTAGCCTATGATGGGTTGTCACTAGATAGGCTTAACTGTCAACTTTCCCATGGCTGCGACCTTCTCAGCCCGAGCTATACTCAAGAGTACACGATCAATGAACCCTATGGGGAAAATCAAACTCCGACATGGTACAAGTTGCAAGATCACCCAGCTAGCCTATGATGGGCTGTCACTAGATAGGCTTAACTGTCAACTTTCCATGGCTGCGTCATTCTCAGCCCGAGCTACACTCAAGAGTACACGATCAATGAAGCGCTAAGGGGAAAGTAGAAATCCTGCTTCATTCAAATTGCCGAGCAAGCGATCAATGAAACCCTATGGTGAAAATCAAACTCCGGCATGATACAAGTTGCAAGATCACCCAGCTAGCCTATGATGGGTTGTCACTAGATAGGCTTAACTGTTAACTTTCACATGGCTGCGACCTTCTCAGCCCGAGCTACACTCAAGAGCACACGATCAATGAAACCCTATGGGGAAAATCAAACTCCGACATGGTACAAGTTGCAAGCTCACCCAGCTGGCCTATGATGGGCTGTCACTAGATAGGCTTAACTGTCAACTTTCCCATGGCTGCGTCATTCTCAGCCCGAGCTACACTCAAGAGTACACGATCAATGAAGCGCTAAGGGGAAGTAGCAATCCTGCTTCATACAACTTGCCGAGTAAGCGATCAATGAAACCCTATGGTAAAATCAAACTCCGGCATGATACAAGTTGCAAGATCACCCAGCTAGC
This sequence comes from Leptodactylus fuscus, assembly GCF_031893055.1. NCBI lineage: Eukaryota > Metazoa > Chordata > Amphibia > Anura > Leptodactylidae > Leptodactylus > Leptodactylus fuscus. The sequence goes on along the minus strand of NW_027440698.1, from coordinate 8,869 downwards.
CTATGATGGTTGTCACTAGATAGGCTTAACTGTCAACTTTCCCATGGCTGCGACCTTCTCAGCCCGAGCTATACTCAAGAGTACACGATCAATGAAACCCTATGGGGAAAATCAAACTCCGACATGGTACAAGTTGCAAGATCACCCAGCTAGCCTATGATGGGCTGTCACTAGATAGGCTTAACTGTCAACTTTCCCATGGCTGCGTCATTCTCAGCCCGAGCTACACTCAAGAGTACACGATCAATGAAGCGCTAAGGGGAAAGTAGAAATCCTGCTTCATACAAGTTGCCGAGTAAGCGATCAATGAAACCCTATGGTGAAAATCAAACTCCGGCATGATACAAGTTGCAAGATCACCCAGCTAGCCTATGATGGGTTGTCACTAGATAGGCTTAACTGTCAACTTTCCCATGGCTGCGACCTTCTCAGCCCGAGCTATACTCAAGAGTACACGATCAATGAAACCCTATGGGGAAAATCAAACTCCGACATGGTACAAGTTGCAAGATCACCCAGCTAGCCTATGATGGGCTGTCACTAGATAGGCTTAACTGTCAACTTTCCCATGGCTGCGTCATTCTCAGCCCGAGCTATACTCAAGAGTACACGATCAATGAAACCCTATGGGGAAAATCAAACTCCGACATGGTACAAGTTGCAAGATCACCCAGCTAGCCTATGATGGGCTGTCACTAGATAGGCTTAACTGTCAACTTTCCCATGGCTGCGTCATTCTCAGCCGAGCTACACTCAAGAGTACACGATCAATGAAGCGCTAAGGGGAAAGTAGAAATCCTGCTTCATACAAGTTGCCGAGTAAGCGATCAATGAAACCCTATGGTGAAAATCAAACTCCGGCATGATACAAGTTGCAAGATCACCCAGCTAGCCTATGATGGGTTGTCACTAGATAGGCTTAACTGTCAACTTTCCCATGGCTGCGACCTTCTCAGCCCGAGCTATACTCAAGAGTACACGATCAATGAAACCCTATGGGGAAAATCAAACTCCGACATGGTACAAGTTGCAAGATCACCCAGCTAGCCTATGATGGGCTGTCACTAGATAGGCTTAACTGTCAACTTTCCCATGGCTGCGTCATTCTCAGCCCGAGCTACACTCAAGAGTACACGATCAATGAAGCGCTAAGGGGAAAGTAGAAATCCTGCTTCATTCAAATTGCCGAGCAAGCGATCAATGAAACCCTATGGTGAAAATCAAACTCCGGCATGATACAAGTTGCAAGATCACCCAGCTAGCCTATGATGGGTTGTCACTAGATAGGCTTAACTGTTAACTTTCACATGGCTGCGACCTTCTCAGCCCGAGCTACACTCAAGAGCACACGATCAATGAAACCCTATGGGGAAAATCAAACTCCGACATGGTACAAGTTGCAAGCTCACCCAGCTGCCTATGATGGGCTGTCACTAGATAGGCTTAACTGTCAACTTTCCATAGGCTGCGTCATTCTCAGCCCGAGCTACACTCAAGAGTACACGATCAATGAAGCGCTAAGGGGAAAGTAGAAATCCTGCTTCATACAACTTGCCGAGTAAGCGATCAATGAAACCCTATGGTAAAATCAAACTCCGGCATGATACAAGTTGCAAGATCACCCAGCTAGCCTATGATGGGTTGTCACTAGATAGGCTTAACTGTCAACTTTCCCATGGCTGCGACCTTCTCAGCCCGAGCTATACTCAAGAGTACACGATCAATGAAACCCTATGGGGAAAATCAAACTCCGACATGGTACAAGTTGCAAGATCACCCAGCTAGCCTATGATGGGCTGTCACTAGATAGGCTTAACTGTCAACTTTCCCATGGCTGCGTCATTCTCAGCCCGAGCTACACTCAAGAGTACACGATCAATGAAGCGCTAAGGGGAAAGTAGAAATCCTGCTTCATACAAGTTGCCGAGTAAGCGATCAATGAAACCCTATGGTGAAAATCAAACTCCGGCATGATACAAGTTGCAAGATCACCCAGCTAGCCTATGATGGGTTGTCACTAGATAGGCTTAACTGTCAACTTTCCCATGGCTGCGACCTTCTCAGCCCGAGCTATACTCAAGAGTACACGATCAATGAAACCCTATGGGGAAAATCAAACTCCGACATGGTACAAGTTGCAAGATCACCCAGCTAGCCTATGATGGGCTGTCACTAGATAGGCTTAACTGTCAACTTTCCCATGGCTGCGTCATTCTCAGCCCGAGCTACACTCAAGAGTACACGATCAATGAAGCGCTAAGGGAAAGTAGAAATCCTGCTTCATACAATTGCCGAGTAAGCGATCAATGAAACCCTATGGTGAAAATCAAACTCCGGCATGATACAAGTTGCAAGATCACCCAGCTAGCCTATGATGGGTTGTCACTAGATAGGCTTAACTGTCAACTTTCCCATGGCTGCGACCTTCTCAGCCCGAGCTATACTCAAGAGTACACGATCAATGAAACCCTATGGGGAAAATCAAACTCCGACATGGTACAAGTTGCAAGATCACCCAGCTAGCCTATGATGGGCTGTCACTAGATAGGCTTAACTGTCAACTTTCCCATGGTTGCGACATTCTCAGCCCGATCTACACTCAAGAGTACACGATCAATGAAGCGCTAAGGGGAAAGTAGAATCCTGCTTCATTCAATTGCCGAGCAAGCGATCAATGAAACCCTATGGTGAAAATCAAACTCCGGCATCGATACAAGTTGCAAGATCACCCAGCTAGCCTATGATGGGTTGTCACTAGATAGGCTTAACTGTCAACTTTCCCATGGCTGCGACCTTCTCAGCCCGAGCTATACTCAAGAGTACACGATCAATGAAACCCTATGGGGAAAATCAAACTCCGACATGGTACAAGTTGCAAGCTCACCCAGCTAGCCTATGATGGGCTGTCACTAGATAGGCTTAACTGTCAACTTTCCCATGGCTGCGTCATTCTCAGCCCGAGCTACACTCAAGAGTACACGATCAATGAAGCGCTAAGGGGAAAGTAGAAATCCTGCTTCATACAAGTTGCCGAGTAAGCGATCAATGAAACCCTATGGTGAAAATCAAACTCCGGCATGATACAAGTTGCAAGATCACCCAGCTAGCCTATGATGGGTTGTCACTAGATAGGCTTAACTGTCAACTTTCCCATGGCTGCGACCTTCTCAGCCCGAGCTATACTCAAGAGTACACGATCAATGAAACCCTATGGGGAAAATCAAACTCCGACATGGTACAAGTTGCAAGATCACCCAGCTAGCCTATGATGGGCTGTCACTAGATAGGCTTAACTGTCAACTTTCCCATGGCTGCGTCATTCTCAGCCCGAGCTACACTCAAGAGTACACGATCAATGAAGCGCTAAGGGGAAAGTAGAAATCCTGCTTCATTCAAATTGCCGAGCAAGCGATCAATGAAACCTATGGTGAAAATCAAACTCCGGCATGATACAAGTTGCAAGATCACCCAGCTAGCCTATGATGGGTTGTCACTAGATAGGCTTAACTGTCAACTTTCCCATGGCTGCGACCTTCTCAGCCCGAGCTATACTCAAGAGTACACGATCAATGAAACCCTATGGGGAAAATCAAACTCCGACATGGTACAAGTTGCAAGATCACCCAGCTAGCCTATGATGGGCTGTCACTAGATAGGCTTAACTGTCAACTTTCCATGGTTGCGACATTCTCAGCCCGATCTACACTCAAGAGTACACGATCAATGAAGCGCTAGGGGAAAGTAGAAATCCTGCTTCATTCAAGTTGCGAGCAAGCGATCAATGAAACCCTATGGTGAAAATCAAACTCCGGCACGATACAAGTTGCAAGATCACCCAGCTAGCCTATGATGGGTTGTCACTAGATAGGCTTAACTGTCAACTTTCCCATGGCTGCGACCTTCTCAGCCCGAGCTATACTCAAGAGTACACGATCAATGAAACCCTATGGGGAAAATCAAACTCCGACATGGTACAAGTTGCAAGATCACCCAGCTAGCCTATGATGGCTGTCACTAGATAGGCTTAACTGTCAACTTTCCCATGGCTGCGTCATTCTCAGCCGATCTACACTCAAGAGTACACGATCAATGAAGCGCTAAGGGGAAAGTAGAAATCCTGCTTCATTCGAATTGCCGAGCAAGCGATCAATGAAACCCTATGGTGAAATCAACTCCGGCATGATACAAGTTGCAAGATCACCAGCTAGCCTATGATGGGTTGTCACTAGATAGGCTTAACTGTCAACTTTCCCATGGCTGCGACCTTCTCAGCCCGAGCTATACTCAAGAGTACACGATCAATGAAACCCTATGGGGAAAATCAAACTCCGACATGGTACAAGTTGCAAGATCACCCAGCTAGCCTATGATGGGCTGTCACTAGATAGGCTTAACTGTCAACTTTCCCATGGCTGCGTCATTCTCAGCCCGAGCTACACTCAAGAGTACACGATCAATGAAGCGCTAAGGGGAAAGTAGAAATCCTGCTTCATTCAAATTGCCGAGCAAGCGATCAATGAAACCCTATGGTGAAAATCAAACTCCGGCATGATACAAGTTGCAAGATCACCCAGCTAGCCTATGATGGGTTGTCACTAGATAGGCTTAACTGTTAACTTTCACATGGCTGCGACCGTCTCAGCCGAGCTACACTCAAGAGCACACGATCAATGAAACCCTATGGGGAAAATCAAACTCCGACATGGTACAAGTTGCAAGCTCACCCAGCTGGCCTATGATGGGCTGTCACTAGATAGGCTTAACTGTCAACTTTCCCATGGCTGCGTCATTCTCAGCCCGAGCTACACTCAAGAGTACACGATCAATGAAGCGCTAAGGGAAAGTAGAAATCCCTGCTTCATACAAGTTGCCGAGTAAGCGATCAATGAAACCCTATGGTGAAAATCAAACTCCGGCATGATACAAGTTGCAAGATCACCCAGCTAGCCTATGATGGGTTGTCACTAGATAGGCTTAACTGTCAACTTTCCCATGGCTGCGACCTTCTCAGCCCGAGCTATACTCAAGAGTACACGATCAATGAAACCCTATGGGGAAAATCAAACTCCGACATGTACAAGTTGCAAGCTCACCCAGCTAGCCTATGATGGGCTGTCACTAGATAGGCTTAACTGTCACTTTCCCATGGCTGCGTCATTCTCAGCCCGAGCTACACTCAAGAGTACACGATCAATGAAGCGCTAAGGGGAAAGTAGAAATCCTGCTTCATACAAGTTGCCGAGTAAGCGATCAATGAAACCCTATGGTGAAAATCAAACTCCGGCATGATACAAGTTGCAAGATCACCCAGCTAGCTATGATGGGTTGTCACTAGATAGGCTTAACTGTCAACTTTCCCATGGCTGCGACCTTCTCAGCCCGAGCTATACTCAAGAGTACACGATCAATGAAACCCTATGGGGAAAATCAAACTCCGACATGGTACAAGTTGCAAGATCACCCAGCTAGCCTATGATGGGCTGTCACTAGATAGGCTTAACTGTCAACTTCCCATGGCTGCGTCATTCTCAGCCGAGCTACACTCAAGAGTACACGATCAATGAAGCGCTAAGGGGAAAGTAGAAATCCTGCTTCATTCAAATGCCGAGCAAGCGATCAATGAAACCCTATGGTGAAAATCAAACTCCGGCATGATACAAGTTGCAAGATCACCCAGCTAGCCTATGATGGGTTGTCACTAGATAGGCTTAACTGTCAACTTTCCCATGGCTGCGACCTTCTCAGCCCGAGCTATACTCAAGAGTACACGATCAATGAAACCCTATGGGGAAAATCAAACTCCGACATGGTACAAGTTGCAAGATCACCCAGCTAGCCTATGATGGGCTGTCACTAGATAGGCTTAACTGTCAACTTTCCATGGCTGCGTCATTCTCAGCCCGAGCTACACTCAAGAGTACACGATCAATGAAGCGCTAAGGGGAAAGTAGAAATCCTGCTTCATTCAAATTGCCGAGCAAGCGATCAATGAAACCCTATGGTGAAAATCAAACTCCGGCATGATACAAGTTGCAAGATCACCCAGCTAGCCTATGATGGGTTGTCACTAGATAGGCTTAACTGTCAACTTTCCCATGGCTGCGACCTTCTCAGCCCGAGCTATACTCAAGAGTACACGATCAATGAAACCCTATGGGGAAAATCAAACTCCGACATGGTACAAGTTGCAAGATCACCCAGCTAGCCTATGATGGGCTGTCACTAGATAGGCTTAACTGTCAACTTTCCCATGGCTGCGTCATTCTCAGCCCGAGCTACACTCAAGAGTACACGATCAATGAAGCGCTAAGGGGAAAGTAGAAATCCTGCTTCATACAAGTTGCCGAGTAAGCGATCAATGAAACCCTATGGTGAAAATCAAACTCCGGCATGATACAAGTTGCAAGATCACCCAGCTAGCCTATGATGGGTTGTCACTAGATAGGCTTAACTGTCAACTTTCCCATGGCTGCGACCTTCTCAGCCCGAGCTATACTCAAGAGTACACGATCAATGAAACCCTATGGGGAAAATCAAACTCCGACATGGTACAAGTTGCAAGATCACCCAGCTAGCCTATGATGGGCTGTCACTAGATAGGCTTAACTGTCAACTTTCCCATGGCTGCGTCATTCTCAGCCCGAGCTACACTCAAGAGTACACGATCAATGAAGCGCTAAGGGAAAGTAGAAATCCTGCTTCATTCAATTGCCGAGCAAGCGATCAATGAAACCCTATGGTGAAAATCAAACTCCGGCATGATACAAGTTGCAAGATCACCCAGCTAGCCTATGATGGGTTGTCACTAGATAGGCTTAACTGTCAACTTTCACATGGCTGCGACCTTCTCAGCCCGAGCTACACTCAAGAGTACACGATCAATGAAACCCTATGGGGAAAATCAAACTCCGACATGGTACAAGTTGCAAGCTCACCCAGCTAGCCTATGATGGGCTGTCACTAGATAGGCTTAACTGTCAACTTTCCCATGGCTGCGTCATTCTCAGCCCGAGCTACACTCAAGAGTACACGATCAATGAAGCGCTAAGGGGAAAGTAGAAATCCTGCTTCATACAAGTTGCCGAGTAAGCGATCAATGAAACCCTATGGTGAAAATCAAACTCCGGCATGATACAAGTTGCAAGATCACCCAGCTAGCCTATGATGGGTTGTCACTAGATAGGCTTAACTGTCAACTTTCCCATGGCTGCGACCTTCTCAGCCCGAGCTATACTCAAGAGTACACGATCAATGAAACCCTATGGGGAAAATCAAACTCCGACATGGTACAAGTTGCAAGATCACCCAGCTAGCCTATGATGGGCTGTCACTAGATAGGCTTAACTGTCAACTTTCCCATGGCTGCGACATTCTCAGCCCGATCTACACTCAAGAGTACACGATCAATGAAGCGCTAAGGGGAAAGTAGAAATCCTGCTTCATTCAAATTGCCGAGCAAGCGATCAATGAAACCCTATGGTGAAAATCAAACTCGGCATGATACAAGTTGCAAGATCACCCAGCTAGCCTATGATGGGTTGTCACTAGATAGGCTTAACTGTCAACTTTCACATGGCTGCGACCTTCTCAGCCCGAGCTATACTCAAGAGTACACGATCAATGAAACCCTATGGGAAAATCAAACTCCGACATGGTACAAGTTGCAAGATCACCCAGCTAGCCTATGATGGGCTGTCACTAGATAGGCTTAACTGTCAACTTTCCCATGGCTGCGTCATTCTCAGCCCGAGCTACACTCAAGAGTACACGATCAATGAAGCGCTAAGGGGAAAGTAGAAATCCTGCTTCATACAAGTTGCCGAGTAAGCGATCAATGAAACCCTATGGTGAAAATCAAACTCCGGCATGATACAAGTTGCAAGATCACCAGCTAGCCTATGATGGGTTGTCACTAGATAGGCTTAACTGTCAACTTTCCCATGGCTGCGACCTTCTCAGCCCGAGCTATACTCAAGAGTACACGATCAATGAAACCCTATGGGGAAAATCAAACTCCGACATGGTACAAGTTGCAAGCTCACCCAGCTAGCCTATGATGGGCTGTCACTAGATAGGCTTAACTGTCAACTTTCCCATGGCTGCGTCATTCTCAGCCCGAGCTACACTCAAGAGTACACGATCAATGAAGCGCTAAGGGGAAAGTAGAAATCCTGCTTCATACAAGTTGCCGAGTAAGCGATCAATGAAACCCTATGGTGAAAATCAAACTCCGGCATGATACAAGTTGCAAGATCACCCAGCTAGCCTATGATGGGTTGTCACTAGATAGGCTTAACTGTCAACTTTCCCATGGCTGCGACCTTCTCAGCCCGAGCTATACTCAAGAGTACACGATCAATGAAACCCTATGGGAAAATCAAACTCCGACATGTACAAGTTGCAAGATCACCCAGCTAGCCTATGATGGGCTGTCACTAGATAGGCTTAACTGTCAACTTTCCCATGGCTGCGTCATTCTCAGCCGAGCTACACTCAAGAGTACACGATCAATGAAGCGCTAAGGGAAAGTAGAAATCCTGCTTCATTCAATTGCCGAGCAAGCGATCAATGAAACCCTATGGTGAAAATCAAACTCCGGCATGATACAAGTTGCAAGATCACCCAGCTAGCCTATGATGGGTTGTCACTAGATAGGCTTAACTGTCAACTTTCCCATGGCTGCGACCTTCTCAGCCCGAGCTATACTCAAGAGTACACGATCAATGAAACCCTATGGGGAAAATCAAACTCCGACATGGTACAAGTTGCAAGATCACCCAGCTAGCCTATGATGGGCTGTCCACTAGATAGGCTTAACTGTCAACTTTCCCATGGCTGCGTCATTCTCAGCCCGAGCTACACTCAAGAA
>NW_027440697.1:0-70091 GCF_031893055.1 Leptodactylus fuscus | reverse complement strand
CTAATAATTTAATACACAGCAGCCCCTTAATAGTGTTATACACAGCAGCCCCCTAATAGTTTAATACACAGCACCCCCTAATATTTTAATACACAGCACCCCCCTAATAATTTAATACACAGCACCCCCTAATAGTGTTATACACAGCACCCCCCTAATAGTGTTATACACAGCACCCCCCTAATAGTTTAATACACAGCACCCCCCTAATAGTGTTATAAACAGCACCCCCCTAATAGTGTTATACAAAGCACCCCCCTAATAGTTTAATACACAGCACCCCAATAATAGTGTTATACACAGCACCCCCCTAATAGTTTAATACACAGCACCCCCACTAATAGTGTTATACACAGCACCCCCCTAATAGTTTAATACACAGCACCCCCCTAATAATTTAATACACAGCACCCCCCTAATAGTTTAATACACAGCACCCCCCTAATAGTTTAATACACAGCACCCCCCTAATAGTTTAATACACAGCACCCCCTAATAGTGTTATACACAGCCCCCCCCCTAATAGTTTAATACACAGCACCCCCCTAATAGTGTTATACACAGAACCCCCCTAATAGTTTTATACACAGCACCCCCCTAATAGTTTAATACACAGCACCCCCCTAATAATATTATACACAGCACCCCCCTAATAGTGTTATACACAGCACCCCCCTAATAGTTTAATACACAGCACCCCCTATTAATTTAATACACAGCACCCCCCTAATAGTGTTATACACAGCACCCCCCTAATAGTTTAATACACAGCACCCCCCTAATAGTTTAATACACAGCACCCCCCTAATAGTTTAATACACAGCACCCCCCTAATAGTTTAATACACAGCACCCCAATAATAGTGTTATACACAGCACCCCCCTAATAGTTTAATACACAGCACCCCCTAATAGTATTATACACAGCACCCCCCTAATAGTTTAATACACAGCACCCCCCTAATAGTTTAATACACAGCACCCCCCTAATAATTTAATACACAGCACCCCCCTAATAGTGTTATACACAGCACCCCCCTAATAGTTTAATACACAGCACCCCCCTAATAATTTAATACACAGCACCCCCTAATAGTGTTATACACAGCAGCCCCCTAATAGTTTAATACACAGCACCCCCCTAATAGTTTAATACACAGCACCCCCCTAATAATTTAATACACAGCACCCCCCTAATAGTGTTATACACAGCACCCCCCTAATAATTTAATACACAGCACCCCCAAAATAATTTAATACACAGCACCCCCCTAATAATTTAATACACAGCAGCCCCTAATAGTGTTATACACAGCAGCCCCCTAATAGTTTAATACACAGCACCCCCTAATAGTTTAATACACAGCACCCCCCTAATAATTTAATACACAGCACCCCCTAATAGTGTTATACACAGCACCCCCCTAATAGTGTTATACACAGAACCCCCTTAATAGTGTTATACACAGCACCCCCCTAATAGTTTAATACACAGCACCCCCCTAATAGTGTTATACACAGCACCCCCCTAATAGTGTTATACACAGCACCCCCCTAAATAGTTTAATACACAGCACCCCCCTAATAGTGTAATACACAGCACCCCCCTAATAGTTTAATACACAGCACCCCCCTAATAGTTTAATACACAACACCCCCCTAATAATTTAATACACAGCACCCCCCTAATACTGTTATACACAGCACCCCCCTAATAGTGTTATATACAGAACCCCCCTAATAATTTAATACACAGCACCCCAATAATAGTGTTATACACAGCACCCCCCTAATAGTTTAATACACAGCACCCCAATAATAGTGTTATACACAGCACCCCCCTAATAGTTTAATACACAGCACCCCCCCAATAGTGTTATACACAGCACCCCCCTAATAGTGTTATACACAGCACCCCCCTAATTGTTTAATACACAGCACCTTCCTAATTGTTTAATACACAGCACCCCCTAATTGTTTAATACACAGCACCCCCCTAATAATTTAATACACAGCACCCCCCTAATACTGTTATACACAGCACCCCCCTAATAGTGTTATACACAGCACCCCCTAATAATTTAATACACAGCACCCCCCTAATAATTTAATACACAGCACCTTCCTAATAGTGTTATACACAGCACCCCCCTAATAGTGTTATACACAGCACCCCCCTGATAATTTAATACACAGCACCCCCCTAATAGTGTTATACACAGCACCCCCTAATACTTTAATACACAGCACCCCCCTAATAGTTTAATACACAGCACCCCCCTAATAGTTTAATACACAGCACCCCCTAAGAGTGTTATAAACAGCACCTCCCTAATAATTTAATACACAGCACCCCCCTAATAGTGTTATACACAGCACCCCCCCTATTAGTGTTATACACAGCACCCCCCTAATAGTGTTATACACAGCACCCCCCTAATATTTTAATACACAGCGCCCCCCTAATAGTTTAATACACAGCACCCCCCTAATAGTTTAATACACAGCACCCCCTAATAGTTTAATACACAGCACCCCCCGAATAATTTAATACACAGCACCCCCCTAATAGTTTAATACACAGCACCCCCCTAGTAGTGTTATACACAGCACCCCCCTAATAATTTAATACACAGCACCCCCCTAATAGTTTAATACACAGCACCCCCCTAATAATTTAATACACAGCACCCCCTAATAGTGTTATACACAGCACCCCCCTAATAGTGTTATACACAGCACCCCCCTAATAATTTAATACACAGCACCCCCAAAATAATTTAATACACAGCACCCCCCTAATAATTTAATACACAGCAGCCCCTAATAGTGTTATACACAGCAGCCCCCTAATAGTTTAATACACAGCACCCCCTAATAGTTTAATACACAGCACCCCCCTAATAATTTAATACACAGCACCCCCTAATAGTGTTATACACAGCACCCCCCTAATAGTGTTATACACAGCACCCCCCCTAATAGTTTAATACACAGCACCCCCCTAATAGTGTTATACACAGCACCCCCCTAATAGTGTTATACAAAGCACCCCCCTAATAGTTTAATACACAGCACCCCAATAATAGTGTTATACACAGCACCCCCCTAATAGTTTAATACACAGCACCCCCCTAATAGTGTTATACACAGCACCCCCCTAATAGTTTAATACACAGCACCCCCCTAATAATTTAATACACAGCACCCCCCTAATAGTTTAATACACAGCACCCCCCTAATAGTTTAATACACAGCACCCCCCTAATAGTTTAATACACAGCACCCCCTAATAGTGTTATACACAGCACCCCCCTAATAGTTTAATACACAGCACCCCCCTAATAGTGTTATACACAGAACCCCCCTAATAGTGTTATACACAGCACCCCCCCTAATAGTGTTATACACAGCACCCCCCTAATAGTTTAATACACAGCACCCCCCTAATAGTGTTATACACAGCACCCCCCTAATAGTTTAATACACAGCACCCCCCTAATAGTTTAATACACAACACCCCCCTAATAATTTAATACACAGCACCCCCCTAATACTGTTATACACAGCACCCCCCTAATAGTGTTATACACAGAACCCCCCTAATATTTTAATACACAGCACCCCAATAATAGTGTTATACACAGCACCCCCCTAATAGTTTAATACACAGCACCCCAATAATAGTGTTATACACAGCACCCCCCTAATTGTTTAATACACAGCACCCCCCTAATAATTTAATACACAGCACCCCCCTAATACTGTTATACACAGCACCCCCCTAATAGTGTTATACACAGCACCCCCCTAATAGTGTTATACACAGCACCCCCCTAATAGTTTAATACACAGCACCCCCCTAATAGTTTAATACACAGCACCCCCCTAATAATTTAATACACAGCACCCCCCTAATAGTGTTATACACAGCACCCCCCTAATAGTTTAATACACAGCACCCCCCTAATAATTTAATACACAGCACCCCCCTAATAGTTTAATACACAGCAGCCCCCTAATAGTTTAATACACAGCACCACCCCAATAGTTTAATACACAGCACCCCCCTAATAGTTTAATACACAGCACCCCCTAATAGTGTTATACACAGCACCCCCCTAATAGTGTCATACACAGCACCCCCTAAAAGTTTAATACACAGCACCCCCCTAATAGTGTTATACACAACACCCCCCTAATAGTGTTATACACAGCACCCCCCTAATAGTTTAATACACAGCACCCCAATAATAGTGTTATACACAGCACCCCCCTAATAGTTTAATACACAGCACCCCCCTAATAGTGTTATACACAGCACCCCCTAATAGTGTTAAACACAGCATCCCCCTAATAGTTTAATACACAGCACCCCCCTAATAGTGTTATACACAGCACCCCCCTAATAGTGTTATACACAGCACCCGCCTAATAGTTTAATACACAGCACCCCCCTAATAGTTTAATACACAGCACCCCCCTAATAGTGTTAAACACAGAACCCCCCTAATAGTGTTATACACAGCACCCCCCTAATAGTTTAATACACAGCACCCCCCTAATAGTGTTATACACAGCACCCCCCTAATAGTTTAATACACAGCACCCCCCTAATAGTGTTATACACAACACCCCCCTAATAGTGTTATACACAGCACCCCCCTAATAGTTTAATACACAGCACCCCAATAATAGTGTTATACACAGCACCCCCCTAATAGTTTAATACACAGCACCCCCCTAATAGTGTTATACACAGCACCCCCTAATAGTGTTATACACAGCACCCCCCTAATAGTTTAATACACAACACCCCCCTAATAATTTAATACACAGCACCCCCCTAATACTGTTATACACAGCACCCCCCTAATAGTGTTATACACAGAACCCCCCTAATAATTTAATACACAGCACCCCAATAATAGTGTTATACACAGCACCCCCCTAACAGTTTAATACACAGCACCCCAATAATAGTGTTATACACAGCACCCCCCTAATAGTTTAATACACAGCAAGCCCCTAATAGTGTTATACACGGCATCCCCCTAATAGTGTTATACACAGCACCCCCCTAATAGTTTAATACACAGCACCCCCCTAATAATTTAATACACAGCACCCACTAATAATTTTATACACAGCAGACCCCTAATAGTTTAATACACAGCACCCCCCTAATAGTTTAATACACAGCACCCCCCTAATAGTGTTATACACAACACCCCCCTAATAGTAATATAGACAGCACCCCCCTAATAGTTTAATACACAGCACCCCAATAATAGTGTTATACACAGCACCCCCCTAATAGTTTAATACACAGCACCCCCCTAATAGTGTTATACACAGCACCCCCCTAATAGTGTTATACACAGAACCCCCTTAATAGTGTTATACACAGCACCCCCCTAATAGTTTAATACACAGCACCCCCCTAATAGTGTTATACACAGCACCCCCCTAATAGTGTTATACACAGCACCCCCCTAAATAGTTTAATACACAGCACCCCCCTAATAGTGTTATACACAGCACCCCCCTAATAGTTTAATACACAGCACCCCCCTAATAGTTTAATACACAACACCCCCCTAATAATTTAATACACAGCACCCCCCTAATACTGTTATACACAGCACCCCCCTAATAGTGTTATATACAGAACCCCCCTAATAATTTAATACACAGCACCCCAATAATAGTGTTATACACAGCACCCCCCTAATAGTTTAATACACAGCACCCCAATAATAGTGTTATACACAGCACCCCCCTAATAGTTTAATACACAGCACCCCCCCAATAGTGTTATACACAGCACCCCCCTAATAGTGTTATACACAGCACCCCCCTAATTGTTTAATACACAGCACCTTCCTAATTGTTTAATACACAGCACCCCCTAATTGTTTAATACACAGCACCCCCCTAATAATTTAATACACAGCACCCCCCTAATACTGTTATACACAGCACCCCCCTAATAGTGTTATACACAGCACCCCCTAATAATTTAATACACAGCACCCCCCTAATAATTTAATACACAGCACCTTCCTAATAGTGTTATACACAGCACCCCCCTAATAGTGTTATACACAGCACCCCCCTGATAATTTAATACACAGCACCCCCCTAATAGTGTTATACACAGCACCTCCCTAATAGTGTTATACACAGCACCCCCCTTATAGTTTAATACACAGCACCCCCCTAATAGTGTTATACACAGCACCCCCCTAATACTTTAATACACAGCACCCCCCTAATAGTTTAATACACAGCACCCCCCTAATAGTTTAATACACAGCACCCCCTAAGAGTGTTATAAACAGCACCCCCCTAATAATTTAATACACAGCACCCCCCTAATAGTGTTATACACAGCACCCCCCCTATTAGTGTTATACACAGCACCCCCCTAATAGTGTTATACACAGCACCCCCCTAATATTTTAATACACAGCGCCCCCCTAATAGTTTAATACACAGCACCCCCCTAATAGTTTAATACACAGCACCCCCTAATAGTTTAATACACAGCACCCCCCGAATAATTTAATACACAGCACCCCCCTAATAGTTTAATACACAGCACCCCCCTAGTAGTGTTATACACAGCACCCCCCTAATAATTTAATACACAGCACCCCCCTAATAGTTTAATACACAGCACCCCCCTAATAATTTAATACACAGCACCCCCTAATAGTGTTATACACAGCACCCCCCTAATAGTGTTATACACAGCACCCCCCTAATAATTTAATACACAGCACCCCCAAAATAATTTAATACACAGCACCCCCCTAATAATTAATACACAGCAGCCCCTAATAGTGTTATACACAGCAGCCCCCTAATAGTTTAATACACAGCACCCCCTAATAGTTTAATACACAGCACCCCCCTAATAATTTAATACACAGCACCCCCTAATAGTGTTATACACAGCACCCCCCTAATAGTGTTATACACAGCACCCCCCCTAATAGTTTAATACACAGCACCCCCCTAATAGTGTTATACACAGCACCCCCCTAATAGTGTTATACAAAGCACCCCCCTACTAGTTTAATACACAGCACCCCAATAATAGTGTTATACACAGCACCCCCCTAATAGTTTAATACACAGCACCCCCCTAATAGTGTTATACACAGCACCCCCCTAATAGTTTAATACACAGCACCCCCCTAATAATTTAATACACAGCACCCCCCTAATAGTTTAATACACAGCACCCCCCTATTAGTTTAATACACAGCACCCCCCTAATAGTTTAATACACAGCACCCCCTAATAGTGTTATACACAGCACCCCCCTAATAGTTTAATACACAGCACCCCCCTAATAGTGTTATACACAGAACCCCCCTAATAGTGTTATACACAGCACCCCCCCTAATAGTGTTATACACAGCACCCCCCTAATAGTTTAATACACAGCACCCCCCTAATAGTGTTATACACAGCACCCCCCTAATAGTTTAATACACAGCACCCCCCTAATAGTTTAATACACAACACCCCCCTAATAATTTAATACACAGCACCCCCCTAATACTGTTATACACAGCACCCCCCTAATAGTGTTATACACAGAACCCCCCTAATATTTTAATACACAGCACCCCAATAATAGTGTTATACACAGCACCCCCCTAATAGTTTAATACACAGCACCCCAATAATAGTGTTATACACAGCACCCCCCTAATAGTTTAATACACAGCACCCCCCCAATAGTGTTATACACAGCACCCCCCTAATAGTGTTATACACAGCACCCCCCTAATAGTTTAATACACAGCACCCCCCTAATTGTTTAATACACAGCACCCCCCTAATAGTTTAATACACAGCACCCCCCTAATAGTTTAATACACAGCACCCCCCTAATAATTTAATACACAGCACCCCCCTAATAGTGTTATACACAGCACCCCCTAATAGTTTAATACACAGCACCCCCCTAATAATTTAATACACAGCACCCCCCTAATAGTTTAATACACAGCAGCCCCCTAATAGTTTAATACACAGCACCACCCCAATAGTTTAATACACAGCACCCCCCTAATAGTTTAATACACAGCACCCCCTAATAGTGTTATACACAGCACCCCCCTAATAGTGTCATACACAGCACCCCCTAAAAGTTTAATACACAGCACCCCCCTAATAGTGTTATACACAACACCCCCCTAATAGTGTTATACACAGCACCCCCCTAATAGTTTAATACACAGCACCCCAATAATAGTGTTATACACAGCACCCCCCTAATAGTTTAATACACAGCACCCCCCCTAATAGTGTTATACACAGCACCCCCTAATAGTGTTAAACACAGCATCCCCCTAATAGTTTAATACACAGCACCCCCCTAATAGTGTTATACACAGCACCCCCCTAATAGTGTTATACACAGCACCCGCCTAATAGTTTAATACACAGCACCCCCCTAATAGTTTAATACACAGCACCCCCCTAATAGTGTTATACACAGAACCCCCCTAATAGTGTTATACACAGCACCCCCCTAATAGTTTAATACACAGCACCCCCCTAATAGTTTAATACACAGCACCCCAATAATAGTGTTATACACAGCACCCCCCTAATAGTTTAATACACAGCACCCCCTAATAGTGTTATACACAGCACCCCCCCTAATAGTGTTATACACAGCACCCCCCTAATAGTTTAATACACAGCACCCCCCTAATAATTTAATACACAGCACCCCCCTAATAGTGTTATACAAAGCACCCCCCTAATAGTTTAATACACAGCACCCCAATAATAGTGTTATACACAGCACCCCCCTAATAGTTTAATACACAGCACCCCCCTAATAGTTTAATACACAGCACCCCCCTAAAAGTCTAATACACAGCACCCCCTAATAGTGTTATACACAGCCCCCCCCTAAAAGTTTAATACACAGCACCCCCCTAATAGTGTTATACACAGAACCCCCCTAATAGTTTTATACACAGCACCCCCCTAATAGTTTAATACACAGCACCCCCCTAATAGTATTATACACAGCACCCCCCTAATAGTGTTATACACAGCACCCCCCTAATAGTTTAATACACAGCACCCCCCTAATAATTTAATACACAGCAGCCCCCTAATAGTGTTATACACAGCACCCCCCTAATAGTTTAATACACAGCACCCCCCTAATAATTTAATACACAGCACCTCCCTAATAGTGTTATACACAGCAGCCCCCTAATAGTTGAATACACAGCACCCCCCTAATAGTTTAATACACAGCACCCCCCTAATAATTTAATACACAGCACCCCCTAATAGTGTTATACACAGCACCCCCCTAATAGTGTTATACACAGCACCCCCCTAATAGTTTAATACACAGCACCCCCCTAATAGTGTTATACACAACACCCCCCTAATAGTGTTATACACAGCACCCCCCTAATAGTTTAATACACAGCACCCCAATAATAGTGTTATACACAGCACCCCCCTAATAGTTTAATACACAGCACCCCCCTAATAGTGTTATACACAGCACCCCCTAATAGTGTTATACACAGCACCCCCCTAATAGTTTAATACACAACACCCCCCTAATAATTTAATACACAGCACCCCCCTAATAGTGTTATACACAGAACCCCCCTAATAATTTAATACACAGCACCCCAATAATAGTGTTATACACAGCACCCCCCTAACAGTTTAATACACAGCACCCCAATAATAGTGTTATACACAGCACCCCCCTAATAGTTTAATACACAGCAAGCCCCTAATAGTGTTATACACGGCATCCCCCTAATAGTGTTATACACAGCACCCCCCTAATAGTTTAATACACAGCACCCCCCTAATAATTTAATACACAGCACCCCCTAATAGTGTTATACACAGCAGCCCCCTAATAGTTTAATACACAGCACCCCCCTAATAGTTTAATACACAGCACCCCCCTAATAGTGTTATACACAACACCCCCCTAATAGTAATATACACAGCACCCCCCTAATAGTTTAATACACAGCACCCCAATAATAGTGTTATACACAGCACCCCCCTAATAGTTTAATACACAGCACCCCCCTAATAGTGTTATACACAGCACCCCCCTAATAGTGTTATACACAGAACCCCCTTAATAGTGTTATACACAGCACCCCCCTAATAGTTTAATACACAGCACCCCCCTAATAGTTTAATACACAACACCCCCCTAATATTTTAATACACAGAACCCCCCTAATACTGTTATACACAGCACCCCCTAATAGTGTTATACACAGAACCCCCTAATAATTTAATACACAGCACCCCAATAATAGTGTTATACACAGCACCCCCCTAATAGTTTAATACACAGCACCCCAATAATAGTGTTATACACAGCACCCCCCTAATAGTTTAATACACAGCACCCCCCCAATAGTTTTATACACAGCACCCCCCTAATAGTGTTATACACAGCACCCCCCTAATAGTTTAATACACAGCACCCCCCTAATTGTTTAATACACAGCACCCCCCTAATAATTTAATACACAGCACCCCCCTAATACTGTTATACACAGCACCCCCCTAATAGTGTTATACACAGCACCCCCTAATAATTTAATACACAGCACCCCCCTAATACTGTTATACAAAGCACCCCCCTAATAGTGTTATACACAGCACCCCCCTAATAGTTTAATACACAGCACCCCAATAATAGTGTTATACACAGCACCCCCCTAATAGTTTAATACACAGCACCCCCCCAATAGTGTTATACACAGCACCCCCCTAATAGTGTTATACTCAGCACCCCCCTAATATTTTAATACACAGCGCCCCCCTAATAGTTTAATACACAGCACCCCCCTAATAGTTTAATACACAGCACCCCCTAATAGTTTAATACACAGCACCCCCCGAATAATTTAATACACAGCACCCCCCTAATAGTTTAATACACAGCACCCCCCTAGTAGTGTTATACACAGCACCCCCCTAATAATTTAATACACAGCACCCCCCTAATAGTTTAATACACAGCACCCCCCTAATAGTTTAATACACAGCACCCCCCTAATAATTTAATACACAGCACCCCCTAATAGTGTTATACACAGCACCCCCCTAATAGTGTTATACACAGCACCCCCCTAATAATTTAATACACAGCACCCCCAAAATAATTTAATACACAGCACCCCCCTAATAATTTAATACACAGCAGCCCCTTAATAGTGTTATACACAGCAGCCCCCTAATAGTTTAATACACAGCACCCCCTAATATTTTAATACACAGCACCCCCCTAATAATTTAATACACAGCACCCCCTAATAGTGTTATACACAGCACCCCCCTAATAGTGTTATACACAGCACCCCCCTAATAGTTTAATACACAGCACCCCCCTAATAGTGTTATAAACAGCACCCCCCTAATAGTGTTATACAAAGCACCCCCCTAATAGTTTAATACACAGCACCCCAATAATAGTGTTATACACAGCACCCCCCTAATAGTTTAATACACAGCACCCCCACTAATAGTGTTATACACAGCACCCCCCTAATAGTTTAATACACAGCACCCCCCTAATAATTTAATACACAGCACCCCCCTAATAGTTTAATACACAGCACCCCCCTAATAGTTTAATACACAGCACCCCCCTAATAGTTTAATACACAGCACCCCCTAATAGTGTTATACACAGCCCCCCCCCTAATAGTTTAATACACAGCACCCCCCTAATAGTGTTATACACAGAACCCCCCTAATAGTTTTATACACAGCACCCCCCTAATAGTTTAATACACAGCACCCCCCTAATAATATTATACACAGCACCCCCCTAATAGTGTTATACACAGCACCCCCCTAATAGTTTAATACACAGCACCCCCTATTAATTTAATACACAGCACCCCCCTAATAGTGTTATACACAGCACCCCCCTAATAGTTTAATACACAGCACCCCCCTAATAGTTTAATACACAGCACCCCCCTAATAGTTTAATACACAGCACCCCCCTAATAGTTTAATACACAGCACCCCAATAATAGTGTTATACACAGCACCCCCCTAATAGTTTAATACACAGCACCCCCTAATAGTATTATACACAGCACCCCCCTAATAGTTTAATACACAGCACCCCCCTAATAGTTTAATACACAGCACCCCCCTAATAATTTAATACACAGCACCCCCCTAATAGTGTTATACACAGCACCCCCCTAATAGTTTAATACACAGCACCCCCCTAATAATTTAATACACAGCACCCCCTAATAGTGTTATACACAGCAGCCCCCTAATAGTTTAATACACAGCACCCCCCTAATAGTTTAATACACAGCACCCCCCTAATAATTTAATACACAGCACCTCCCTAATAGTGTTATACACAGCAGCCCCCTAATAGTTGAATACACAGCACCCCCCTAATAGTTTAATACACAGCACCCCCCTAATAATTTAATACACAGCACCCCCTAATAGTGTTATACACAGCACCCCCCTAATAGTGTTATACACAGCACCCCCCTAATAGTTTAATACACAGCACCCCCCTAATAGTGTTATACACAACACCCCCCTAATAGTGTTATACACAGCACCCCCCTAATAGTTTAATACACAGCACCCCAATAATAGTGTTATACACAGCACCAACCTAATAGTGTTATACACAGCACCCCCCTAATAGTTTAATACACAACACCCCCCTAATAATTTAATACACAGCACCCCCCTAATACTGTTATACACAGCACCCCCCTAATAGTGTTATACACAGAACCCCCCTAATAATTTAATACACAGCACCCCAATAATAGTGTTATACACAGCACCCCCCTAATAGTTTAATACACAGCACCCCAATAATAGTGTTATACACAGCACCCCCCCTAATAGTTTAATACACAGCACCCCCCTAATAGTGTTATACACGGCACCCCCCTAATAGTGTTATACACAGCACCCCCCTAATAGTTTAATACACAGCACCCCCCTAATAATTTAATACACAGCACCCACTAATAGTTTTATACACAGCAGCCCCCTAATAGTTTAATACACAGCACCCCCCTAATAGTTTAATACACAGCACCCCCCTAATAGTGTTATACACAACACCCCCCTAATAGTAATATACACAGCACCCCCCTAATAGTTTAATACACAGCACCCCAATAATAGTGTTATACACAGCACCCCCCTAATAGTTTAATACACAGCACCCCCCTAATAGTGTTATACACAGCACCCCCCTAATAGTGTTATACACAGAACCCCCTTAATAGTGTTATACACAGCACCCCCCTAATAGTTTAATACACAGCACCCCCCTAATAGTGTTATACACAGCACCCCCCCCCTAATAGTGTTATACACAGCACCCCCCTAAATAGTTTAATACACAGCACCCCCCTAATAGTGTTATACACAGCACCCCCCTAATAGTTTAATACACAGCACCCCCCTAATAGTTTAATACACAACACCCCCCTAATAATTTAATACACAGCACCCCCCTAATACTGTTATACACAGCACCCCCCTAATAGTGTTATATACAGAACCCCCCTAATAATTTAATACACAGCACCCCAATAATAGTGTTATACACAGCACTTCCCTAATAGTTTAATACACAGCACCCCAATAATAGTGTTATACACAGCACCCCCCTAATAGTTTAATACACAGCACCCCCCCAATAGTGTTATACACAGCACCCCCCTAATAGTGTTATACACAGCACCCCCCTAATAGTTTAATACACAGCACCCCCCTAATTGTTTAATACACAGCACCCCCCTAATTGTTTAATACACAGCACCCCCCTAATAATTTAATACACAGCACCCCCCTAATACTGTTATACACAGCACCCCCCTAATAGTGTTATACACAGCACCCCCTAATAATTTAATACACAGCACCCCCCTAATAATTTAATACACAGCACCTTCCTAATAGTGTTATACACAGCACCCCCCTAATAGTGTTATACACAGCACCCCCCTGATAATTTAATACACAGCACCCCCCTAATAGTGTTATACACAGCACCTCCCTAATAGTGTTATACACAGCACCCCCCTTATAGTTTAATACACAGCACCCCCCTAATAGTGTTATACACAGCACCCCCCTAATAATTTAATACACAGCACCCCCAAAATAATTTAATACACAGCACCCCCCTAATAATTTAATACACAGCAGCCCCTTAATAGTGTTATACACAGCAGCCCCCTAATAGTTTAATACACAGCACCCCCTAATATTTTAATACACAGCACCCCCCTAATAATTTAATACACAGCACCCCCTAATAGTGTTATACACAGCACCCCCCTAATAGTGTTATACACAGCACCCCCCTAATAGTTTAATACACAGCACCCCCCTAATAGTGTTATACACAGCACCCCCCTAATAGTGTTATACAAAGCACCCCCCTAATAGTTTAATACACAGCACCCCAATAATAGTGTTATACACAGCACCCCCCTAATAGTTTAATACACAGCACCCCCACTAATAGTGTTATACACAGCACCCCCCTAATAGTTTAATACACAGCACCCCCCTAATAATTTAATACACAGCACCCCCCTAATAGTTTAATACACAGCACCCCCCTAATAGTTTAATACACAGCACCCCCCTAATAGTTTAATACACAGCACCCCCTAATAGTGTTATACACAGCCCCCCCCTAATAGTTTAATACACAGCACCCCCCTAATAGTGTTATACACAGAACCCCCCTAATAGTTTTATACACAGCACCCCCCTAATAGTTTAATACACAGCACCCCCCTAATAATATTATACACAGCACCCCCCTAATAGTGTTATACACAGCACCCCCCTAATAGTTTAATACACAGCACCCCCTATTAATTTAATACACAGCACCCCCCTAATAGTGTTATACACAGCACCCCCCTAATAGTTTAATACACAGCACCCCCCTAATAGTTTAATACACAGCACCCCCCAAATAGTTTAATACACAGCACCCCCTAATAGTGTTATACACAGCCCCCCCCTAATAGTTTAATACACAGCACCCCCCTAATAGTATTATACACAGCACCCCCCTAATAGTGTTATACACAGCACCCCCCTAATAGTTTAATACACAGCACCCCCCTAATAGTTTAATACACAGCACCCCCCTAATAATTTAATACACAGCACCCCCCTAATAGTGTTATACACAGCACCCCCCTAATAGTTTAATACACAGCACCCCCCTAATAATTTAATACACAGCACCCCCTAATAGTGTTATACACAGCAGCCCCCTAATAGTTTTAATACACAGCACCCCCCTAATAGTTTAATACACAGCACCCCCCCTAATAATTTAATACACAGCACCTCCCTAATAGTGTTATACACAGCAGCCCCCTAATAGTTGAATACACAGCACCCCCCTAATAGTTTAATACACAGCACCCCCCTAATAATTTAATACACAGCACCCCCTAATAGTGTTATACACAGCACCCCCCTAATAGTGTTATACACAGCACCCCCCTAATAGTTTAATACACAGCACCCCCCTAATAGTGTTATACACAACACCCCCCTAATAGTGTTATACACAGCACCCCCCTAATAGTTTAATACACAGCACCCCAATAATAGTGTTATACACAGCACCAACCTAATAGTGTTATACACAGCACCCCCCTAATAGTTTAATACACAACACCCCCCTAATAATTTAATACACAGCACCCCCCTAATACTGTTATACACAGCACCCCCCTAATAGTGTTATACACAGAACCCCCCTAATAATTTAATACACAGCACCCCAATAATAGTGTTATACACAGCACCCCCCTAATAGTTTAATACACAGCACCCCAATAATAGTGTTATACACAGCACCCCCCCTAATAGTTTAATACACAGCACCCCCCTAATAGTGTTATACACGGCACCCCCCTAATAGTGTTATACACAGCACCCCCCTAATAGTTTAATACACAGCACCCCCCTAATAATTTAATACACAGCACCCACCAATAGTTTTATACACAGCAGCCCCCTAATAGTTTAATACACAGCACCCCCCTAATAGTTTAATACACAGCACCCCCTAATAGTGTTATACACAACACCCCCCTAATAGTAATATACACAGCACCCCCCTAATAGTTTAATACACAGCACCCCAATAATAGTGTTATACACAGCACCCCCCTAATAGTTTAATACACAGCACCTCCCCTAATAGTGTTATACACAGCACCCCCCTAATAGTGTTATACACAGAACCCCTTAATAGTGTTATACACAGCACCCCCTAATAGTTTAATACACAGCACCCCCCTAATAGTGTTATACACAGCACCCCCCCTAATAGTGTTATACAACAGCACCCCCCTAAATAGTTTAATACACAGCACCCCCCTAATAGTGTTATACACAGCACCCCCCTAATAGTTTAATACACAGCACCCCCTAATAGTTTAATACACAACACCCCCCTAATAATTTAATACACAGCACCCCCCTAATACTGTTATACACAGCACCCCCCTAATAGTGTTATATACAGAACCCCCCTAATAATTTAATACACAGCACCCCAATAATAGTGTTATACACAGCACTTCCCTAATAGTTTAATACACAGCACCCCAATAATAGTGTTATACACAGCACCCCCCTAATAGTTTAATACACAGCACCCCCCCAATAGTGTTATACACAGCACCCCCCTAATAGTGTTATACACAGCACCCCCCCTAATAGTTTAATACACAGCACCCCCCTAATTGTTTAATACACAACACCCCCTAATTGTTTAATACACAGCACCCCCTAATAATTTAATACACAGCACCCCCCTAATACTGTTATACACAGCACCCCCCTAATAGTGTTATACACAGCACCCCCTAATAATTTAATACACAGCACCCCCCTAATATTTTAATACACAGCACCTTCCTAATAGTGTTATACACAGCACCCCCCTAATAGTGTTATACACAGCACCCCCCTGATAATTTTTTATACACAGCACCCCCCTAATAGTGTTATACACAGCACCTCCCTAATAGTGTTATACACAGCACCCCCCTTATAGTTTAATACACAGCACCCCCCTAATAGTGTTATACACAGCACCCCCCTAATACTTTAATACACAGCACCCCCCTAATAGTTTAATACACAGCACCCCCTAATAGTTTAATACACAGCACCCCTAATAGTGTTATAAACAGCACCCCCCTAATAATTTAATACACAGCACCCCTTTAATAGTGTTATACACAGCACCCCCCCTATTAGTGTTATACACAGCACCCCCCTAATAGTGTTATACACAGCACCCCCCCTAATATTTTAATACACAGCGCCCCCCTAATAGTTTAATACACAGCACCCCCCTAATAGTTTAATACACAGCACCCCCCTAATATTTTAATACACAGCACCCCCCGAATAATTTAATACACAGCACCCCCCTAATAGTTTAATACACAGCACCCCCCTAGTAGTGTTATACACAGCACCCCCCTAATAATTTAATACACAGCACCCCCCTAATAGTTTAATACACAGCACCCCCCTAATAATTTAATACACAGCACCCCCTAATAGTGTTATACACAGCACCCCCCCCTAATAGTGTTATACACAGCACCCCCCTAATAATTTAATACACAGCACCCCAAAATAATTTAATACACAGCACCCCCCTAATAATTTAATACACAGCAGCCCCTAATAGTGTTATACACAGCAGCCCCCTAATAGTTTAATACACAGCACCCCCTAATAGTTTAATACACAGCACCCCCCTAATAATTTAATACACAGCACCCCCTAATAGTGTTATACCACAGGCACCCCCCTAATAGTGTTATACACAGCACCCCCCTAATAGTTTAATACACAGCACCCCCTAATAGTGTTATACACAGCACCCCCCTAATAGTGTTATACAAAGCACCCCCCTAATAGTTTAATTACACAGCACCCCAATAATAGTGTTATACACAGCACCCCCCTAATAGTTTAATACACAGCACCCCCCTAATAGTGTCATACACAGCACCCCCCTAATAATTTAATACACAGCACCCCCAAAATAATTTAATACACAGCACCCCCCTAATAATTTAATACACAGCAGCCCCTAATAGTGTTATACACAGCAGCCCCCTAATAGTTTAATACACAGCACCCCCTAATAGTTTAATACACAGCACCCCCCTAATAATTTAATACACAGCACCCCCTAATAGTGTTATACACAGCACCCCCCTAATAGTGTTATACACAGCACCCCCCCTAATAGTTTAATACACAGCACCCCCCTAATAGTGTTATACACAGCACCCCCCTAATAGTGTTATACAAAGCACCCCCCTAATAGTTTAATACACAGCACCCCAATAATAGTGTTATACACAGCACCCCCCTAATAGTTTAATACACAGCACCCCCCTAATAGTGTTATACACAGCACCCCCCTAATAGTTTAATACACAGCACCCCCCTAATAATTTAATACACAGCACCCCCCTAATAGTTTAATACACAGCACCCCCCTAATAGTTTAATACACAGCACCCCCCTAATAGTTTAATACACAGCACCCCCTAATAGTGTTATACACAGCACACCCCTAATAGTTTAATACACAGCACCCCCCTAATGGTGTTATACACAGAACCCCCTAATAGTGTTATACACAGCACCCCCCCCTAATAGTGTTATACACAGCACCCCCCCTAATAGTTTAATACACAGCACCCCCCTAATAGTGTTATACACAGCACCCCCCTAATAGTTTAATACACAGCACCCCCCTAATAGTTTAATACACAACACCCCCCTAATAATTTAATACACAGCACCCCCCTAATACTGTTATACACAGCACCCCCCTAATAGTGTTATACACAGAACCCCCTAATATTTTAATACACAGCACCCCAATAATAGTGTTATACACAGCACCCCCCCTAATAGTTTAATACACAGCACCCCAATAATAGTGTTATACACAGCACCCCCCTAATAGTTTAATACACAGCACCCCCCCAATAGTGTTATACACAGCACCCCCCTAATAGTGTTATACACAGCACCCCCCCTAATAGTTTAATACAAAGCACCCCCCTAATTGTTTAATACACAGCACCCCCCTAATTGTTTAATACACAGCACCCCCCTAATAATTTTAATACACAGCACCCCCCTAATACTGTTATACACAGCACCCCCCTAATAGTGTTATACACAGCACCCCCCCTAATAGTGTTATACACAGCACCCCCCTAATAGTTTAATACACAGCACCCCCCTAATAATTTAATACACAGCACCCCCTAATAGTGTTATACACAGCACCCCCCTAATAGTTTAATACACAGCACCCCCCTAATAATTTAATACACAGCACCCCCTAATAGTTTAATACACAGCACCCCCCCAATAGTGTTATACACAGCACCCCCCTAATAGTGTTATACTCAGCACCCCCCTAATATTTTAATACACAGCGCCCCCCTAATAGTTTATACACAGCACCCCCCTAATAGTTTAATACACAGCCCCCCTAATAGTTTAATACACAGCACCCCCGAATAATTTAATACACAGCACCCCCCTAATAGTTTAATACACAGCACCCCCTAGTAGTGTTATACACAGCACCCCCCTAATAATTTAATACACAGCACCCCCCTAATAGTTTAATACACAGCACCCCCCTAATAGTTTAATACACAGCACCCCCCTAATAATTTAATACACAGCACCCCCTAATAGTGTTATACACAGCACCCCCCTAATAGTGTTATACACAGCACCCCCCTAATAATTTAATACACAGCACCCCCAAAATAATTTAATACACAGCACCCCCCTAATAATTTAATACACAGCAGCCCCTTAATAGTGTTATACACAGCAGCCCCCTAATAGTTTAATACACAGCACCCCCTAATATTTTAATACACAGCACCCCCCTAATAATTTAATACACAGCACCCCCTAATAGTGTTATACACAGCACCCCCCTAATAGTGTTATACACAGCACCCCCCTAATAGTTTAATACACAGCACCCCCCTAATAGTGTTATAAACAGCACCCCCCTAATAGTGTTATACAAAGCACCCCCCTAATAGTTTAATACACAGCACCCCAATAATAGTGTTATACACAGCACCCCCCTAATAGTTTAATACACAGCACCCCCACTAATAGTGTTATACACAGCACCCCCCTAATAGTTTAATACACAGCACCCCCCTAATAATTTAATACACAGCACCCCCCTAATAGTTTAATACACAGCACCCCCCTAATAGTTTAATACACAGCACCCCCCTAATAGTTTAATACACAGCACCCCCTAATAGTGTTATACACAGCCCCCCCCCTAATAGTTTAATACACAGCACCCCCCTAATAGTGTTATACACAGAACCCTGCTAATAGTTTTATACACAGCACCCCCCTAATAGTTTAATACACAGCACCCCCCTAATAATATTATACACAGCACCCCCCTAATAGTGTTATACACAGCACCCCCCTAATAGTTTAATACACAGCACCCCCTATTAATTTAATACACAGCACCCCCCTAATAGTGTTATACACAGCACCCCCCTAATAGTTTAATACACAGCACCCCCCTAATAGTTTAATACACAGCACCCCCCTAATAGTTTAATACACAGCACCCCCCTAATAGTTTAATACACAGCACCCCAATAATAGTGTTATACACAGCACCCCCCTAATAGTTTAATACACAGCACCCCCTAATAGTATTATACACAGCACCCCCCTAATAGTTTAATACACAGCACCCCCCTAATAGTTTAATACACAGCACCCCCCTAATAATTTAATACACAGCACCCCCCTAATAGTGTTATACACAGCACCCCCCTAATAGTTTAATACACAGCACCCCCCTAATAATTTAATACACAGCACCCCCTAATAGTGTTATACACAGCAGCCCCCTAATAGTTTAATACACAGCACCCCCCTAATAGTTTAATACACAGCACCCCCCTAATAATTTAATACACAGCACCCCCCTAATAGTGTTATACACAGCACCCCCCTAATAATTTAATACACAGCACCCCCAAAATAATTTAATACACAGCACCCCCCTAATAATTTAATACACAGCAGCCCCTAATAGTGTTATACACAGCAGCCCCCTAATAGTTTAATACACAGCACCCCCTAATAGTTTAATACACAGCACCCCCCTAATAATTTAATACACAGCACCCCCTAATAGTGTTATACACAGCACCCCCCTAATAGTGTTATACACAGAACCCCCTTAATAGTGTTATACACAGCACCCCCCTAATAGTTTAATACACAGCACCCCCCTAATAGTGTTATACACAGCACCCCCCTAATAGTGTTATACACAGCACCCCCCTAAATAGTTTAATACACAGCACCCCCCTAATAGTGTAATACACAGCACCCCCCTAATAGTTTAATACACAGCACCCCCCTAATAGTTTAATACACAACACCCCCCTAATAATTTAATACACAGCACCCCCCTAATACTGTTATACACAGCACCCCCCTAATAGTGTTATATACAGAACCCCCCTAATAATTTAATACACAGCACCCCAATAATAGTGTTATACACAGCACCCCCCTAATAGTTTAATACACAGCACCCCAATAATAGTGTTATACACAGCACCCCCCTAATAGTTTAATACACAGCACCCCCCCAATAGTGTTATACACAGCACCCCCCTAATAGTGTTATACACAGCACCCCCCTAATTGTTTAATACACAGCACCTTCCTAATTGTTTAATACACAGCACCCCCTAATTGTTTAATACACAGCACCCCCCTAATAATTTAATACACAGCACCCCCCTAATACTGTTATACACAGCACCCCCCTAATAGTGTTATACACAGCACCCCCTAATAATTTAATACACAGCACCCCCCTAATAATTTAATACACAGCACCTTCCTAATAGTGTTATACACAGCACCCCCCTAATAGTGTTATACACAGCACCCCCCTGATAATTTAATACACAGCACCCCCCTAATAGTGTTATACACAGCACCCCCTAATACTTTAATACACAGCACCCCCCTAATAGTTTAATACACAGCACCCCCCTAATAGTTTAATACACAGCACCCCCTAAGAGTGTTATAAACAGCACCTCCCTAATAATTTAATACACAGCACCCCCCTAATAGTGTTATACACAGCACCCCCCCTATTAGTGTTATACACAGCACCCCCCTAATAGTGTTATACACAGCACCCCCCTAATATTTTAATACACAGCGCCCCCCTAATAGTTTAATACACAGCACCCCCCTAATAGTTTAATACACAGCACCCCCTAATAGTTTAATACACAGCACCCCCCGAATAATTTAATACACAGCACCCCCCTAATAGTTTAATACACAGCACCCCCCTAGTAGTGTTATACACAGCACCCCCCTAATAATTTAATACACAGCACCCCCCTAATAGTTTAATACACAGCACCCCCCTAATAATTTAATACACAGCACCCCCTAATAGTGTTATACACAGCACCCCCCTAATAGTGTTATACACAGCACCCCCCTAATAATTTAATACACAGCACCCCCAAAATAATTTAATACACAGCACCCCCCTAATAATTTAATACACAGCAGCCCCTAATAGTGTTATACACAGCAGCCCCCTAATAGTTTAATACACAGCACCCCCTAATAGTTTAATACACAGCACCCCCCTAATAATTTAATACACAGCACCCCCTAATAGTGTTATACACAGCACCCCCCTAATAGTGTTATACACAGCACCCCCCCTAATAGTTTAATACACAGCACCCCCCTAATAGTGTTATACACAGCACCCCCCTAATAGTGTTATACAAAGCACCCCCCTAATAGTTTAATACACAGCACCCCAATAATAGTGTTATACACAGCACCCCCCTAATAGTTTAATACACAGCACCCCCCTAATAGTGTTATACACAGCACCCCCCTAATAGTTTAATACACAGCACCCCCCTAATAATTTAATACACAGCACCCCCCTAATAGTTTAATACACAGCACCCCCCTAATAGTTTAATACACAGCACCCCCCTAATAGTTTAATACACAGCACCCCCTAATAGTGTTATACACAGCACCCCCCTAATAGTTTAATACACAGCACCCCCCTAATAGTGTTATACACAGAACCCCCCTAATAGTGTTATACACAGCACCCCCCCTAATAGTGTTATACACAGCACCCCCCTAATAGTTTAATACACAGCACCCCCCTAATAGTGTTATACACAGCACCCCCCTAATAGTTTAATACACAGCACCCCCCTAATAGTTTAATACACAACACCCCCCTAATAATTTAATACACAGCACCCCCCTAATACTGTTATACACAGCACCCCCCTAATAGTGTTATACACAGAACCCCCCTAATATTTTAATACACAGCACCCCAATAATAGTGTTATACACAGCACCCCCCTAATAGTTTAATACACAGCACCCCAATAATAGTGTTATACACAGCACCCCCCTAATTGTTTAATACACAGCACCCCCCTAATAATTTAATACACAGCACCCCCCTAATACTGTTATACACAGCACCCCCCTAATAGTGTTATACACAGCACCCCCCTAATAGTGTTATACACAGCACCCCCCTAATAGTTTAATACACAGCACCCCCCTAATAGTTTAATACACAGCACCCCCCTAATAATTTAATACACAGCACCCCCCTAATAGTGTTATACACAGCACCCCCCTAATAGTTTAATACACAGCACCCCCCTAATAATTTAATACACAGCACCCCCCTAATAGTTTAATACACAGCAGCCCCCTAATAGTTTAATACACAGCACCACCCCAATAGTTTAATACACAGCACCCCCCTAATAGTTTAATACACAGCACCCCCTAATAGTGTTATACACAGCACCCCCCTAATAGTGTCATACACAGCACCCCCTAAAAGTTTAATACACAGCACCCCCCTAATAGTGTTATACACAACACCCCCCTAATAGTGTTATACACAGCACCCCCCTAATAGT
The DNA here is from genome assembly GCF_031893055.1 of Leptodactylus fuscus. NCBI lineage: Eukaryota > Metazoa > Chordata > Amphibia > Anura > Leptodactylidae > Leptodactylus > Leptodactylus fuscus. Next base: position 45,916 of record NW_027440697.1, on the reverse strand, counting down.
TTAATACACAGCACCCCAATAATAGTGTTATACACAGCACCCCCCTAATAGTTTAATACACAGCACCCCCCTAATAGTGTTATACACAGCACCCCCTAATAGTGTTAAACACAGCATCCCCCTAATAGTTTAATACACAGCACCCCCCTAATAGTGTTATACACAGCACCCCCCTAATAGTGTTATACACAGCACCCGCCTAATAGTTTAATACACAGCACCCCCCTAATAGTTTAATACACAGCACCCCCCTAATAGTGTTAAACACAGAACCCCCCTAATAGTGTTATACACAGCACCCCCCTAATAGTTTAATACACAGCACCCCCCTAATAGTGTTATACACAGCACCCCCCTAATAGTTTAATACACAGCACCCCCCTAATAGTGTTATACACAACACCCCCCTAATAGTGTTATACACAGCACCCCCCTAATAGTTTAATACACAGCACCCCAATAATAGTGTTATACACAGCACCCCCCTAATAGTTTAATACACAGCACCCCCCTAATAGTGTTATACACAGCACCCCCTAATAGTGTTATACACAGCACCCCCCTAATAGTTTAATACACAACACCCCCCTAATAATTTAATACACAGCACCCCCCTAATACTGTTATACACAGCACCCCCCTAATAGTGTTATACACAGAACCCCCCTAATAATTTAATACACAGCACCCCAATAATAGTGTTATACACAGCACCCCCCTAACAGTTTAATACACAGCACCCCAATAATAGTGTTATACACAGCACCCCCCTAATAGTTTAATACACAGCAAGCCCCTAATAGTGTTATACACGGCATCCCCCTAATAGTGTTATACACAGCACCCCCCTAATAGTTTAATACACAGCACCCCCCTAATAATTTAATACACAGCACCCACTAATAATTTTATACACAGCAGACCCCTAATAGTTTAATACACAGCACCCCCCTAATAGTTTAATACACAGCACCCCCCTAATAGTGTTATACACAACACCCCCCTAATAGTAATATAGACAGCACCCCCCTAATAGTTTAATACACAGCACCCCAATAATAGTGTTATACACAGCACCCCCCTAATAGTTTAATACACAGCACCCCCCTAATAGTGTTATACACAGCACCCCCCTAATAGTGTTATACACAGAACCCCCTTAATAGTGTTATACACAGCACCCCCCTAATAGTTTAATACACAGCACCCCCCTAATAGTGTTATACACAGCACCCCCCTAATAGTGTTATACACAGCACCCCCCTAAATAGTTTAATACACAGCACCCCCCTAATAGTGTTATACACAGCACCCCCCTAATAGTTTAATACACAGCACCCCCCTAATAGTTTAATACACAACACCCCCCTAATAATTTAATACACAGCACCCCCCTAATACTGTTATACACAGCACCCCCCTAATAGTGTTATATACAGAACCCCCCTAATAATTTAATACACAGCACCCCAATAATAGTGTTATACACAGCACCCCCCTAATAGTTTAATACACAGCACCCCAATAATAGTGTTATACACAGCACCCCCCTAATAGTTTAATACACAGCACCCCCCCAATAGTGTTATACACAGCACCCCCCTAATAGTGTTATACACAGCACCCCCCTAATTGTTTAATACACAGCACCTTCCTAATTGTTTAATACACAGCACCCCCTAATTGTTTAATACACAGCACCCCCCTAATAATTTAATACACAGCACCCCCCTAATACTGTTATACACAGCACCCCCCTAATAGTGTTATACACAGCACCCCCTAATAATTTAATACACAGCACCCCCCTAATAATTTAATACACAGCACCTTCCTAATAGTGTTATACACAGCACCCCCCTAATAGTGTTATACACAGCACCCCCCTGATAATTTAATACACAGCACCCCCCTAATAGTGTTATACACAGCACCTCCCTAATAGTGTTATACACAGCACCCCCCTTATAGTTTAATACACAGCACCCCCCTAATAGTGTTATACACAGCACCCCCCTAATACTTTAATACACAGCACCCCCCTAATAGTTTAATACACAGCACCCCCCTAATAGTTTAATACACAGCACCCCCTAAGAGTGTTATAAACAGCACCCCCCTAATAATTTAATACACAGCACCCCCCTAATAGTGTTATACACAGCACCCCCCCTATTAGTGTTATACACAGCACCCCCCTAATAGTGTTATACACAGCACCCCCCTAATATTTTAATACACAGCGCCCCCCTAATAGTTTAATACACAGCACCCCCCTAATAGTTTAATACACAGCACCCCCTAATAGTTTAATACACAGCACCCCCCGAATAATTTAATACACAGCACCCCCCTAATAGTTTAATACACAGCACCCCCCTAGTAGTGTTATACACAGCACCCCCCTAATAATTTAATACACAGCACCCCCCTAATAGTTTAATACACAGCACCCCCCTAATAATTTAATACACAGCACCCCCTAATAGTGTTATACACAGCACCCCCCTAATAGTGTTATACACAGCACCCCCCTAATAATTTAATACACAGCACCCCCAAAATAATTTAATACACAGCACCCCCCTAATAATTTAATACACAGCAGCCCCTAATAGTGTTATACACAGCAGCCCCCTAATAGTTTAATACACAGCACCCCCTAATAGTTTAATACACAGCACCCCCCTAATAATTTAATACACAGCACCCCCTAATAGTGTTATACACAGCACCCCCCTAATAGTGTTATACACAGCACCCCCCCTAATAGTTTAATACACAGCACCCCCCTAATAGTGTTATACACAGCACCCCCCTAATAGTGTTATACAAAGCACCCCCCTACTAGTTTAATACACAGCACCCCAATAATAGTGTTATACACAGCACCCCCCTAATAGTTTAATACACAGCACCCCCCTAATAGTGTTATACACAGCACCCCCCTAATAGTTTAATACACAGCACCCCCCTAATAATTTAATACACAGCACCCCCCTAATAGTTTAATACACAGCACCCCCCTATTAGTTTAATACACAGCACCCCCCTAATAGTTTAATACACAGCACCCCCTAATAGTGTTATACACAGCACCCCCCTAATAGTTTAATACACAGCACCCCCCTAATAGTGTTATACACAGAACCCCCCTAATAGTGTTATACACAGCACCCCCCCTAATAGTGTTATACACAGCACCCCCCTAATAGTTTAATACACAGCACCCCCCTAATAGTGTTATACACAGCACCCCCCTAATAGTTTAATACACAGCACCCCCCTAATAGTTTAATACACAACACCCCCCTAATAATTTAATACACAGCACCCCCCTAATACTGTTATACACAGCACCCCCCTAATAGTGTTATACACAGAACCCCCCTAATATTTTAATACACAGCACCCCAATAATAGTGTTATACACAGCACCCCCCTAATAGTTTAATACACAGCACCCCAATAATAGTGTTATACACAGCACCCCCCTAATAGTTTAATACACAGCACCCCCCCAATAGTGTTATACACAGCACCCCCCTAATAGTGTTATACACAGCACCCCCCTAATAGTTTAATACACAGCACCCCCCTAATTGTTTAATACACAGCACCCCCCTAATAGTTTAATACACAGCACCCCCCTAATAGTTTAATACACAGCACCCCCCTAATAATTTAATACACAGCACCCCCCTAATAGTGTTATACACAGCACCCCCTAATAGTTTAATACACAGCACCCCCCTAATAATTTAATACACAGCACCCCCCTAATAGTTTAATACACAGCAGCCCCCTAATAGTTTAATACACAGCACCACCCCAATAGTTTAATACACAGCACCCCCCTAATAGTTTAATACACAGCACCCCCTAATAGTGTTATACACAGCACCCCCCTAATAGTGTCATACACAGCACCCCCTAAAAGTTTAATACACAGCACCCCCCTAATAGTGTTATACACAACACCCCCCTAATAGTGTTATACACAGCACCCCCCTAATAGTTTAATACACAGCACCCCAATAATAGTGTTATACACAGCACCCCCCTAATAGTTTAATACACAGCACCCCCCCTAATAGTGTTATACACAGCACCCCCTAATAGTGTTAAACACAGCATCCCCCTAATAGTTTAATACACAGCACCCCCCTAATAGTGTTATACACAGCACCCCCCTAATAGTGTTATACACAGCACCCGCCTAATAGTTTAATACACAGCACCCCCCTAATAGTTTAATACACAGCACCCCCCTAATAGTGTTATACACAGAACCCCCCTAATAGTGTTATACACAGCACCCCCCTAATAGTTTAATACACAGCACCCCCCTAATAGTTTAATACACAGCACCCCAATAATAGTGTTATACACAGCACCCCCCTAATAGTTTAATACACAGCACCCCCTAATAGTGTTATACACAGCACCCCCCCTAATAGTGTTATACACAGCACCCCCCTAATAGTTTAATACACAGCACCCCCCTAATAATTTAATACACAGCACCCCCCTAATAGTGTTATACAAAGCACCCCCCTAATAGTTTAATACACAGCACCCCAATAATAGTGTTATACACAGCACCCCCCTAATAGTTTAATACACAGCACCCCCCTAATAGTTTAATACACAGCACCCCCCTAAAAGTCTAATACACAGCACCCCCTAATAGTGTTATACACAGCCCCCCCCTAAAAGTTTAATACACAGCACCCCCCTAATAGTGTTATACACAGAACCCCCCTAATAGTTTTATACACAGCACCCCCCTAATAGTTTAATACACAGCACCCCCCTAATAGTATTATACACAGCACCCCCCTAATAGTGTTATACACAGCACCCCCCTAATAGTTTAATACACAGCACCCCCCTAATAATTTAATACACAGCAGCCCCCTAATAGTGTTATACACAGCACCCCCCTAATAGTTTAATACACAGCACCCCCCTAATAATTTAATACACAGCACCTCCCTAATAGTGTTATACACAGCAGCCCCCTAATAGTTGAATACACAGCACCCCCCTAATAGTTTAATACACAGCACCCCCCTAATAATTTAATACACAGCACCCCCTAATAGTGTTATACACAGCACCCCCCTAATAGTGTTATACACAGCACCCCCCTAATAGTTTAATACACAGCACCCCCCTAATAGTGTTATACACAACACCCCCCTAATAGTGTTATACACAGCACCCCCCTAATAGTTTAATACACAGCACCCCAATAATAGTGTTATACACAGCACCCCCCTAATAGTTTAATACACAGCACCCCCCTAATAGTGTTATACACAGCACCCCCTAATAGTGTTATACACAGCACCCCCCTAATAGTTTAATACACAACACCCCCCTAATAATTTAATACACAGCACCCCCCTAATAGTGTTATACACAGAACCCCCCTAATAATTTAATACACAGCACCCCAATAATAGTGTTATACACAGCACCCCCCTAACAGTTTAATACACAGCACCCCAATAATAGTGTTATACACAGCACCCCCCTAATAGTTTAATACACAGCAAGCCCCTAATAGTGTTATACACGGCATCCCCCTAATAGTGTTATACACAGCACCCCCCTAATAGTTTAATACACAGCACCCCCCTAATAATTTAATACACAGCACCCCCTAATAGTGTTATACACAGCAGCCCCCTAATAGTTTAATACACAGCACCCCCCTAATAGTTTAATACACAGCACCCCCCTAATAGTGTTATACACAACACCCCCCTAATAGTAATATACACAGCACCCCCCTAATAGTTTAATACACAGCACCCCAATAATAGTGTTATACACAGCACCCCCCTAATAGTTTAATACACAGCACCCCCCTAATAGTGTTATACACAGCACCCCCCTAATAGTGTTATACACAGAACCCCCTTAATAGTGTTATACACAGCACCCCCCTAATAGTTTAATACACAGCACCCCCCTAATAGTTTAATACACAACACCCCCCTAATATTTTAATACACAGAACCCCCCTAATACTGTTATACACAGCACCCCCTAATAGTGTTATACACAGAACCCCCTAATAATTTAATACACAGCACCCCAATAATAGTGTTATACACAGCACCCCCCTAATAGTTTAATACACAGCACCCCAATAATAGTGTTATACACAGCACCCCCCTAATAGTTTAATACACAGCACCCCCCCAATAGTTTTATACACAGCACCCCCCTAATAGTGTTATACACAGCACCCCCCTAATAGTTTAATACACAGCACCCCCCTAATTGTTTAATACACAGCACCCCCCTAATAATTTAATACACAGCACCCCCCTAATACTGTTATACACAGCACCCCCCTAATAGTGTTATACACAGCACCCCCTAATAATTTAATACACAGCACCCCCCTAATACTGTTATACAAAGCACCCCCCTAATAGTGTTATACACAGCACCCCCCTAATAGTTTAATACACAGCACCCCAATAATAGTGTTATACACAGCACCCCCCTAATAGTTTAATACACAGCACCCCCCCAATAGTGTTATACACAGCACCCCCCTAATAGTGTTATACTCAGCACCCCCCTAATATTTTAATACACAGCGCCCCCCTAATAGTTTAATACACAGCACCCCCCTAATAGTTTAATACACAGCACCCCCTAATAGTTTAATACACAGCACCCCCCGAATAATTTAATACACAGCACCCCCCTAATAGTTTAATACACAGCACCCCCCTAGTAGTGTTATACACAGCACCCCCCTAATAATTTAATACACAGCACCCCCCTAATAGTTTAATACACAGCACCCCCCTAATAGTTTAATACACAGCACCCCCCTAATAATTTAATACACAGCACCCCCTAATAGTGTTATACACAGCACCCCCCTAATAGTGTTATACACAGCACCCCCCTAATAATTTAATACACAGCACCCCCAAAATAATTTAATACACAGCACCCCCCTAATAATTTAATACACAGCAGCCCCTTAATAGTGTTATACACAGCAGCCCCCTAATAGTTTAATACACAGCACCCCCTAATATTTTAATACACAGCACCCCCCTAATAATTTAATACACAGCACCCCCTAATAGTGTTATACACAGCACCCCCCTAATAGTGTTATACACAGCACCCCCCTAATAGTTTAATACACAGCACCCCCCTAATAGTGTTATAAACAGCACCCCCCTAATAGTGTTATACAAAGCACCCCCCTAATAGTTTAATACACAGCACCCCAATAATAGTGTTATACACAGCACCCCCCTAATAGTTTAATACACAGCACCCCCACTAATAGTGTTATACACAGCACCCCCCTAATAGTTTAATACACAGCACCCCCCTAATAATTTAATACACAGCACCCCCCTAATAGTTTAATACACAGCACCCCCCTAATAGTTTAATACACAGCACCCCCCTAATAGTTTAATACACAGCACCCCCTAATAGTGTTATACACAGCCCCCCCCCTAATAGTTTAATACACAGCACCCCCCTAATAGTGTTATACACAGAACCCCCCTAATAGTTTTATACACAGCACCCCCCTAATAGTTTAATACACAGCACCCCCCTAATAATATTATACACAGCACCCCCCTAATAGTGTTATACACAGCACCCCCCTAATAGTTTAATACACAGCACCCCCTATTAATTTAATACACAGCACCCCCCTAATAGTGTTATACACAGCACCCCCCTAATAGTTTAATACACAGCACCCCCCTAATAGTTTAATACACAGCACCCCCCTAATAGTTTAATACACAGCACCCCCCTAATAGTTTAATACACAGCACCCCAATAATAGTGTTATACACAGCACCCCCCTAATAGTTTAATACACAGCACCCCCTAATAGTATTATACACAGCACCCCCCTAATAGTTTAATACACAGCACCCCCCTAATAGTTTAATACACAGCACCCCCCTAATAATTTAATACACAGCACCCCCCTAATAGTGTTATACACAGCACCCCCCTAATAGTTTAATACACAGCACCCCCCTAATAATTTAATACACAGCACCCCCTAATAGTGTTATACACAGCAGCCCCCTAATAGTTTAATACACAGCACCCCCCTAATAGTTTAATACACAGCACCCCCCTAATAATTTAATACACAGCACCTCCCTAATAGTGTTATACACAGCAGCCCCCTAATAGTTGAATACACAGCACCCCCCTAATAGTTTAATACACAGCACCCCCCTAATAATTTAATACACAGCACCCCCTAATAGTGTTATACACAGCACCCCCCTAATAGTGTTATACACAGCACCCCCCTAATAGTTTAATACACAGCACCCCCCTAATAGTGTTATACACAACACCCCCCTAATAGTGTTATACACAGCACCCCCCTAATAGTTTAATACACAGCACCCCAATAATAGTGTTATACACAGCACCAACCTAATAGTGTTATACACAGCACCCCCCTAATAGTTTAATACACAACACCCCCCTAATAATTTAATACACAGCACCCCCCTAATACTGTTATACACAGCACCCCCCTAATAGTGTTATACACAGAACCCCCCTAATAATTTAATACACAGCACCCCAATAATAGTGTTATACACAGCACCCCCCTAATAGTTTAATACACAGCACCCCAATAATAGTGTTATACACAGCACCCCCCCTAATAGTTTAATACACAGCACCCCCCTAATAGTGTTATACACGGCACCCCCCTAATAGTGTTATACACAGCACCCCCCTAATAGTTTAATACACAGCACCCCCCTAATAATTTAATACACAGCACCCACTAATAGTTTTATACACAGCAGCCCCCTAATAGTTTAATACACAGCACCCCCCTAATAGTTTAATACACAGCACCCCCCTAATAGTGTTATACACAACACCCCCCTAATAGTAATATACACAGCACCCCCCTAATAGTTTAATACACAGCACCCCAATAATAGTGTTATACACAGCACCCCCCTAATAGTTTAATACACAGCACCCCCCTAATAGTGTTATACACAGCACCCCCCTAATAGTGTTATACACAGAACCCCCTTAATAGTGTTATACACAGCACCCCCCTAATAGTTTAATACACAGCACCCCCCTAATAGTGTTATACACAGCACCCCCCCCCTAATAGTGTTATACACAGCACCCCCCTAAATAGTTTAATACACAGCACCCCCCTAATAGTGTTATACACAGCACCCCCCTAATAGTTTAATACACAGCACCCCCCTAATAGTTTAATACACAACACCCCCCTAATAATTTAATACACAGCACCCCCCTAATACTGTTATACACAGCACCCCCCTAATAGTGTTATATACAGAACCCCCCTAATAATTTAATACACAGCACCCCAATAATAGTGTTATACACAGCACTTCCCTAATAGTTTAATACACAGCACCCCAATAATAGTGTTATACACAGCACCCCCCTAATAGTTTAATACACAGCACCCCCCCAATAGTGTTATACACAGCACCCCCCTAATAGTGTTATACACAGCACCCCCCTAATAGTTTAATACACAGCACCCCCCTAATTGTTTAATACACAGCACCCCCCTAATTGTTTAATACACAGCACCCCCCTAATAATTTAATACACAGCACCCCCCTAATACTGTTATACACAGCACCCCCCTAATAGTGTTATACACAGCACCCCCTAATAATTTAATACACAGCACCCCCCTAATAATTTAATACACAGCACCTTCCTAATAGTGTTATACACAGCACCCCCCTAATAGTGTTATACACAGCACCCCCCTGATAATTTAATACACAGCACCCCCCTAATAGTGTTATACACAGCACCTCCCTAATAGTGTTATACACAGCACCCCCCTTATAGTTTAATACACAGCACCCCCCTAATAGTGTTATACACAGCACCCCCCTAATAATTTAATACACAGCACCCCCAAAATAATTTAATACACAGCACCCCCCTAATAATTTAATACACAGCAGCCCCTTAATAGTGTTATACACAGCAGCCCCCTAATAGTTTAATACACAGCACCCCCTAATATTTTAATACACAGCACCCCCCTAATAATTTAATACACAGCACCCCCTAATAGTGTTATACACAGCACCCCCCTAATAGTGTTATACACAGCACCCCCCTAATAGTTTAATACACAGCACCCCCCTAATAGTGTTATACACAGCACCCCCCTAATAGTGTTATACAAAGCACCCCCCTAATAGTTTAATACACAGCACCCCAATAATAGTGTTATACACAGCACCCCCCTAATAGTTTAATACACAGCACCCCCACTAATAGTGTTATACACAGCACCCCCCTAATAGTTTAATACACAGCACCCCCCTAATAATTTAATACACAGCACCCCCCTAATAGTTTAATACACAGCACCCCCCTAATAGTTTAATACACAGCACCCCCCTAATAGTTTAATACACAGCACCCCCTAATAGTGTTATACACAGCCCCCCCCTAATAGTTTAATACACAGCACCCCCCTAATAGTGTTATACACAGAACCCCCCTAATAGTTTTATACACAGCACCCCCCTAATAGTTTAATACACAGCACCCCCCTAATAATATTATACACAGCACCCCCCTAATAGTGTTATACACAGCACCCCCCTAATAGTTTAATACACAGCACCCCCTATTAATTTAATACACAGCACCCCCCTAATAGTGTTATACACAGCACCCCCCTAATAGTTTAATACACAGCACCCCCCTAATAGTTTAATACACAGCACCCCCCAAATAGTTTAATACACAGCACCCCCTAATAGTGTTATACACAGCCCCCCCCTAATAGTTTAATACACAGCACCCCCCTAATAGTATTATACACAGCACCCCCCTAATAGTGTTATACACAGCACCCCCCTAATAGTTTAATACACAGCACCCCCCTAATAGTTTAATACACAGCACCCCCCTAATAATTTAATACACAGCACCCCCCTAATAGTGTTATACACAGCACCCCCCTAATAGTTTAATACACAGCACCCCCCTAATAATTTAATACACAGCACCCCCTAATAGTGTTATACACAGCAGCCCCCTAATAGTTTAATACACAGCACCCCCCTTATAGTTTAATACACAGCACCCCCCTAATAATTTAATACACAGCACCTCCCTAATAGTGTTATACACAGCAGCCCCCTAATAGTTGAATACACAGCACCCCCCTAATAGTTTAATACACAGCACCCCCCTAATAATTTAATACACAGCACCCCCTAATAGTGTTATACACAGCACCCCCCTAATAGTGTTATACACAGCACCCCCCTAATAGTTTAATACACAGCACCCCCCTAATAGTGTTATACACAACACCCCCCTAATAGTGTTATACACAGCACCCCCCTAATAGTTTAATACACAGCACCCCAATAATAGTGTTATACACAGCACCAACCTAATAGTGTTATACACAGCACCCCCCTAATAGTTTAATACACAACACCCCCCTAATAATTTAATACACAGCACCCCCCTAATACTGTTATACACAGCACCCCCCTAATAGTGTTATACACAGAACCCCCCTAATAATTTAATACACAGCACCCCAATAATAGTGTTATACACAGCACCCCCCTAATAGTTTAATACACAGCACCCCAATAATAGTGTTATACACAGCACCCCCCTAATAGTTTAATACACAGCACCCCCCTAATAATTTAATACACAGCACCCCCTAATAGTTTTATACACAGCAGCCCCCTAATAGTTTAATACACAGCACCCCCCTAATAGTTTAATACACAGCACCCCCCTAATATTGTTATACACAACACCCCCCTAATAGTAATATACACAGCACCCCCCTAATAGTTTAATACACAGCACCCCAATAATAGTGTTATACACAGCACCCCCCTAATAGTTTAATACACAGCACCCCCCCTAATAGTGTTATACACAGCACCCCCCTAATAGTGTTATACACAGAACCCCCTTAATAGTGTTATACACAGCACCCCCCCTAATAGTTTAATACACAGCACCCCCCTAATAGTGTTATACACAGCCCCCCCCCCTAAATAGTGTTATACACAGCACCCCCCTAAATAGTTTAATACACAGCACCCCCCTAATAGTGTTATACACAGCACCCCCCTAATAGTTTTAATACACAGCACCCCCCTAATAGTTTAATACACAACACCCCCCTAATAATTTAATACACAGCACCCCCCTAATACTGTTATACACAGCACCCCCCTAATAGTGTTATATAAAGAACCCCCCTAATAATTTAATACACAGCACCCCAATAATAGTGTTATACACAGCACCCCCCTAATAGTTTAATACACAGCACCCCAATAATAGTGTTATACACAGCACCCCCCTAATAGTTTAATACACAGCACCCCCCCAATAGTGTTATACACAGCACCCCCCTAATAGTGTTATACACAGCACCCCCTAATAGTTTAATACACAGCACCCCCCTAATTGTTTAATACACAGCACCCCCCTAATTGTTTAATACACAGCACCCCCCTAATAATTTAATACACAGCACCCCCTAATACTGTTATACACAGCACCCCCCCTAATAGTGTTATACACAGCACCCCCTAATAATTTAATACACAGCACCTCCCTAATAATTTAATACACAGCACCTTCCTAATAGTGTTATACACAGCACCCCCCTAATAGTGTTATACACAGCACCCCCCTGATAATTTAATACACAGCACCCCCCTAATAGTGTTATACACAGCACCTCCCTAATAGTGTTATACACAGCACCCCCCTTATAGTTTAATACACAGCACCCCCCTAATAGTGTTATACACAGCACCCCCCTAATACTTTAATACACAGCACCCCCCTAATAGTTTAAAACACAGCATCCCCCTAATAGTTTAATACACAGCACCCCCTAATAGTGTTATAAACAGCACCCCCCTAATAATTTAATACACAGCACCCCCCTAATAGTGTTATACACAGCACCCCCCCATTAGTGTTATACACAGCACCCCCCTAATAGTGTTATACACAGCACCCCCCTAATATTTTAATACACAGCGCCCCCCTAATAGTTTAATACACAGCACCCCCCTAATAGTTTAATACACAGCACCCCCTAATAGTTTAATACACAGCACCCCCCGAATAATTTAATACACAGCACCCCCCTAATAGTTTAATACACAGCACCCCCCTAGTAGTGTTATACACAGCACCCCCCTAATAATTTAATACACAGCACCCCCCTAATAGTTTAATACACAGCACCCCCCTAATAATTTAATACACAGCACCCCCTAATAGTGTTATACACAGCACCCCCCTAATAGTGTTATACACAGCACCCCCCTAATAATTTAATACACAGCACCCCCAAAATAATTTAATACACAGCACCCCCCTAATAATTTAATACACAGCAGCCCCTAATAGTGTTATACACAGCAGCCCCCTAATAGTTTAATACACAGCACCCCCTAATAGTTTAATACACAGCACCCCCCTAATAATTTAATACACAGCACCCCCTAATAGTGTTATACACAGCACCCCCCTAATAGTGTTATACACAGCACCCCCCCTAATAGTTTAATACACAGTACCCCTCTAATAGTGTTATACACAGCACCCCCCTAATAGTGTTATACAAAGCACCCTCCTAATAGTTTAATACACAGCACCCCAATAATAGTGTTATACACAGCACCCCCCTAATAGTTTAATACACAGCACCCCCCTAATAGTGTTATACACAGCACCCCCCTAATAGTTTAATACACAGCACCCCCCTAATAATTTAATACACAGCACCCCCCTAATAGTTTAATACACAGCACCCCCCTAATAGTTTAATACACAGCACCCCCTAATAGTTTAATACACAGCACCCCCTAATAGTGTTATACACAGCCCCCCCCTAATAGTTTAATACACAGCACCCCCCTAATAGTGTTATACACAGAACCCCCCTAATAGTTTTATACACAGCACCCCCTAATAGTTTAATACACAGCACCCCCTAATAATATTATACACAGCACCCCCCTAATAGTGTTATACACAGCACCCCCCTAATAGTTTAATACACAGCACCCCCCTAATAATTTAATACACAGCACCCCCCTAATAGTGTTATACACAGCACCCCCCTAATAGTTTAATACACAGCACCCCCCTAATAATTTAATACACAGCACCCCCCTAATAGTTTAATACACAGCACCCCCCTAATAGTTTAATACACAGCACCCCCCTAATAGTTTAATACACAGCACCCCCTAATAGTGTTATACACAGCCCCCCCCTAATAGTTTATTACACAGCACCCCCCTAATAGTGTTATACACAGAACCCCCCTAATAGTTTTATACACAGCACCCCCCTAATAGTTTAATACACAGCACCCCCCTAATAGTATTATACACAGCACCCCCCTAATAGTGTTATACACAGCACCCCCCTAATAGTTTAATACACAGCACCCCCCTAATAGTTTAATACACAGCACCCCCCTAATAATTTAATACACAGCACCCCCCTAATAGTGTTATACACAGCACCCCCCTAATAGTTTAATACACAGCACCCCCCTAATAATTTAATACACAGCACCCCCTAATAGTGTTATACACAGCAGCCCCCTAATAGTTTAATACACAGCACCCCCCTAATAGTTTAATACACAGCACCCCCCTAATAATTTAATACACAGCACCTCCCTAATAGTGTTATACACAGCAGCCCCCTAATAGTTGAATACACAGCACCCCCCTAATAGTTTAATACACAGCACCCCCCTAATAATTTAATACACAGCACCCCCTAATAGTGTTATACACAGCACCCCCCTAATAGTGTTATACACAGCACCCCCCTAATAGTTTAATACACAGCACCCCCCTAATAGTGTTATACACAACACCCCCCTAATAGTGTTATACACAGCACCCCCCTAATAGTTTAATACACAGCACCCCAATAATAGTGTTATACACAGCACCCCCCTAATAGTTTAATACACAGCACCCCCCTAATAGTGTTATACACAGCACCAACCTAATAGTGTTATACACAGCACCCCCCTAATAGTTTAATACACAACACCCCCCTAATAATTTAATACACAGCACCCCCCTAATACTGTTATACACAGCACCCCCCTAATAGTGTTATACACAGAACCCCCCTAATAATTTAATACACAGCACCCCAATAATAGTGTTATACACAGCACCCCCCTAATAGTTTAATACACAGCACCCCAATAATAGTGTTATACACAGCACCCCCCCTAATAGTTTAATACACAGCACCCCCCTAATAGTGTTATACACGGCACCCCCCTAATAGTGTTATACACAGCACCCCCCTAATAGTTTAATACACAGCACCCCCCTAATAATTTAATACACAGCACCCCCTAATAGTGTTATACACAGCAGCCCCCTAATAGTTTAATACACAGCACCCCCCTAATAGTTTAATACACAGCACCCCCCTAATAGTGTTATACACAACACCCCCCTAATAGTAATATACACAGCACCCCCCTAATAGTTTAATACACAGCACCCCAATAATAGTGTTATACACAGCACCCCCCTAATAGTTTAATACACAGCACCCCCCTAATAGTGTTATACACAGCACCCCCCTAAAAGTGTTATACACAGAACCCCCTTAATAGTGTTATACACAGCACCCCCCTAATAGTTTAATACACAGCACCCCCCTAATAGTATTATACACAGCACCCCCCTAATAGTGTTATACACAGCACCCCCCTAATAGTTTAATACACAGCACCCCCCTAATAGTGTTATACACAGCACCCCCCTAATAGTTTAATACACAGCACCCCCCTAATAGTTTAATACACAACACCCCCCTAATAATTTAATACACAGCACCCCCCTAATACTGTTATACACAGCTCCCCCCTAATAGTGTTATACACAGAACCCCCCTAATAATTTAATACACAGCACCCCAATAATAGTGTTATACACAGCACCCCCCTAATAGTTTAATACACAGCACCCCAATAATAGTGTTATACACAGCACCCCCATAATAGTTTAATACACAGCACCCCCCCAATAGTGTTATACACAGCACCCCCCTAATAGTGTTATACACAGCACCCCCCTAATAGTTTAATACACAGCACCCCCCTAATTGTTTAATACACAGCACCCCCCTAATAGTGTTATACACAGCACCCCCCTAATAGTTTAATACACAGCACCCCAATAATAGTGTTATACACAGCACCCCCCTAATAGTTTAATACACAGCACCCCCCTAATAGTGTTATACACAGCACCCCCCTAATAGTGTTATACACAGCACCCCCCTAATAGTGTTATACACAGCACCCCCCTAATAGTGTTATACACAGCACCCCCCTAATAGTTTAATACACAGCACCCCCCTAATAGTGTTATACACAGCACCCCCCTAATAGTGTTATACAAAGCACCCCCCTAATAGATTAATACACAGCACCCCCCTAATAGTGTTATACACAGCACCCCCCTAATAGTTTAATACAGAGAACCCCCTAATAGTGTTAAACACAACACCCCAATAATAGTGTTATGCACAGCAGCCCTCTAATATTTTAATACACAGCGTCCCCCTAATAGTGTTATACACAGCACCGCCCTAATAGTTTAATACACAGCACCCCCCTAATAGTTTAATACACAGCACCCCCCTAATAATTTAATACACAGCACCCCCCTAATAGTTTAATACACAGCACCCCCCTAGTAGTGTTATACACAGCACCCCCCTAATAATTTAATACACAGCACCCCCCTAATAGTTTAATACATAGCACCCCCCTTATAGTTTAATACACAGCACCCCCCTAATAGTTTAATACACAGCACCCCCCTAATAATTTAATACACAGCACCCCCTAAAAGTGTTATACACAGCAGCCCCCTAATAGTTTAATACACAGCACCACCCCAATAGTTTAATACACAGCACCCCCCTAATAGTTTAATACACAGCACCCCCTAATAGTGTTATACACAGCACCCCCCTAATAGTGTCATACACAGCACCCCCTAAAAGTTTAATACACAGCACCCCCCTAATAGTGTTATACACAACACCCCCCTAATAGTGTTATACACAGCACCCCCCTAATAGTTTAATACACAGCACCCCAATAATAGTGTTATACACAGCACCCCCCTAATAGTTTAATACACAGCACCCCCCTAATAGTGTTATACACAGCACCCCCCTAATAGTGTTATACACAGCACCCCCCTAATAGTTTAATACACAGCACCCCCCTAATAGTGTTATACACAGCACCCCCCTAATAGTGTTATACACAGCACCCCCCTAATAGTTTAATACACAGCACTCCCCTAATAGTTTAATACACAGCACC
This sequence comes from Leptodactylus fuscus, assembly GCF_031893055.1. NCBI lineage: Eukaryota > Metazoa > Chordata > Amphibia > Anura > Leptodactylidae > Leptodactylus > Leptodactylus fuscus. Next base: position 28,443 of record NW_027440697.1, on the reverse strand, counting down.
CCCTAATAGTGTTATACACAGAACCCCCCTAATAGTGTTATACACAGCACCCCCCTAATATTTTAATACACAGCACCCCCCTAATAGTATTATACACAGCACCCCCCTAATAGTGTTATACACAGCACCCCCCTAATAGTGTTATACACAGCACCCCCCTAATAGTGTTATACACAGCACCCCCCTAATAGTTTAATACACAGCACCCCCCTAATAGTTTAATACACAGCACCCCCCTAATAATTTAATACACAGCACCCCCCTAATAGTTTAATACACAGCACCCCCCTAGTAGTGTTATACACAGCACCCCCCTAATAATTTAATACACAGCACCCCCCTAATAGTTTAATACACAGCACCCCCTTATAGTTTAATACACAGCACCCCCCTAATAGTTTAATACACAGCACCCCCCTAATAATTTAATACACAGCACCCCCTAAAAGTGTTATACACAGCAGCCCCCTAATAGTTTAATACACAGCACCACCCCAATAGTTTAATACACAGCACCCCCCTAATAGTTTAATACACAGCACCCCCCTAATAGTGTTATACACGGCACCCCCCTAATAGTGTTATACACAGCACCCCCCTAATAGTTTAATACACAGCACCCCACCAATAATTTAATACACAGCACCCCCTAATAGTGTTATACACAGCAGCCCCCTAATAGTTTAATACACAGCACCCCCCTAATAGTTTAATACACAGCACCCCCCTAATAGTGTTATGCACAACACCCCCCTAATAGTAATATACACAGCACCCCCCTAATAGTTTAATACACAGCACCCCAATAATAGTGTTATACACAGCACCCCCCTAATAGTTTAATACACAGCACCCCCCTAATAGTGTTATACACAGCACCCCCCTAATAGTGTTATACACAGAACCCCCTTAATAGTGTTTTACACAGCACCCCCCTAATAGTTTAATACACAGCACCCCTCTAATAGTGTTATACACAGCACCCCCCCTAATAGTGTTATACACAGCACCCCCCTAATAGTTTAATACACAGTACCCCCCTAATAGTTTTATACACAGCACCCCCCTAATAGTTTAATACACAGCACCCCCCTAATAGTTTAATACACAACACCCCCCCAATAATTTAATACACAGAACCCCCCTAATACTGTTATACACAGCACCCCAATAATAGTGTTATACACAGCACCCCCCTAATAGTTTAATACACAGCACCCCAATAATAGTGTTATACACAGCACCCCCCTAATAGTTTAATACACAGCACCCCCCCAATAGTGTTATACACAGCACCCCCCTAATAGTGTTATACACAGCACCCCCCTAATAGTTTAATACACAGCACCCCCCTAATTGTTTAATACACAGCACCCCCCTAATTGTTTAATACACAGCACCCCCCTAATAATTTAATACACAGCACCCCCCTAATACTGTTATACACAGCACCCCCCTAATAGTGTTATACACAGCACCCCCCTAATACTGTTATACACAGCACCCCCCTAATAGTGTTATACACAGCACCCCCTAATAATTTAATACACAGCACCCCCTAATACTGTTATACAAAGCACCCCCCTAATAGTGTTATACACAGAACCCCCCTAATAATTTAATACACAGCACCCCAATAATAGTGTTATACACAGCACCCCCCTAATAGTTTAATACACAGCACCCCAATAATAGTGTTATACACAGCACCCCCCTAATAGTTTAATACACAGCACCCCCCCAATAGTGTTATACACAGCACCCCCCTAATAGTGTTATACACAGCACCCCCCTAATATTTTAATACACAGCGCCCCCCTAATAGTTTAATACACAGCACCCCCCTAATAGTTTAATACACAGCACCCCCTAATAGTTTAATACACAGCACCCCCCGAATAATTTAATACACAGCACCCCCCTAATAGTTTAATACACAGCACCCCCCTAGTAGTGTTATACACAGCACCCCCCTAATAATTTAATACACAGCACCCCCCTAATAGTTTAATACACAGCACCCCCCTAATAGTTTAATACACAGCACCCCCCTAATAATTTAATACACAGCACCCCCTAATAGTGTTATACACAGCACCCCCTAATAGTGTTATACACAGCACCCCCCTAATAATTTAATACACAGCACCCCCAAAATAATTTAATACACAGCACCCCCCTAATAATTTAATACACAGCAGCCCCTAATAGTGTTATACACAGCAGCCCCCTAATAGTTTAATACACAGCACCCCCTAATAGTTTAATACACAGCACCCCCCTAATAATTTAATACACAGCACCCCCTAATAGTGTTATACACAGCACCCCCCTAATAGTGTTATACACAGCACCCCCCCTAATAGTTTAATACACAGCACCCCCCTAATAGTGTTATACACAGCACCCCCCTAATAGTGTTATACAAAGCACCCCCCTAATAGTTTAATACACAGCACCCCAATAATAGTGTTATACACAGCACCCCCCTAATAGTTTAATACACAGCACCCCCCTAATAGTGTTATACACAGCACCCCCCTAATAGTTTAATACACAGCACCCCCCTAATAATTTAATACACAGCACCCCCCCTAATAGTTTAATACACAGCACCCCCTAATAGTTTAATACACAGCACCCCCTAATAGTGTTATACACAGCCCCCCCCTAATAGTTTAATACACAGCACCCCCCTAATAGTGTTATACACAGAACCCCCCTAATAGTTTTATACACAGCACCCCCTAATAGTTTAATACACAGCACCCCCCTAATAATATTATACACAGCACCCCCCTAATAGTGTTATACACAGCACCCCCCTAATAGTTTAATACACAGCACCCTCCTAATAATTTAATACACAGCACCCCCCTAATAGTGTTATACACAGCACCCCCCTAATAGTTTAATACACAGCACCCCCCTAATAATTTAATACACAGCACCCCCCTAAAAGTTTAATACACAGCACCCCCCTAATAGTTTAATACACAGCACCCCCCTAATTGTTTAATACACAGCACCCCCCTAATTGTTTAATACACAGCACCCCCCTAATAATTTAATACACAGCACCCCCTAATACTGTTATACACAGCACCCCCCTAATAGTGTTATACACAGCACCCCCTAATAATTTAATACACAGCACCTCCCTAATAATTTAATACACAGCACCTTCCTAATAGTGTTATACACAGCACCCCCCTAATAGTGTTATACACAGCACCCCCCTGATAATTTAATACACAGCACCCCCCTAATAGTGTTATACACAGCACCTCCCTAATAGTGTTATACACAGCACCCCCCTTATAGTTTAATACACAGCACCCCCCTAATAGTGTTATACACAGCACCCCCCTAATACTTTAATACACAGCACCCCCCTAATAGTTTAAAACACAGCATCCCCCTAATAGTTTAATACACAGCACCCCCTAATAGTGTTATAAACAGCACCCCCCTAATAATTTAATACACAGCACCCCCCTAATAGTGTTATACACAGCACCCCCCCATTAGTGTTATACACAGCACCCCCCTAATAGTGTTATACACAGCACCCCCCTAATATTTTAATACACAGCGCCCCCCTAATAGTTTAATACACAGCACCCCCCTAATAGTTTAATACACAGCACCCCCTAATAGTTTAATACACAGCACCCCCCGAATAATTTAATACACAGCACCCCCCTAATAGTTTAATACACAGCACCCCCCTAGTAGTGTTATACACAGCACCCCCCTAATAATTTAATACACAGCACCCCCCTAATAGTTTAATACACAGCACCCCCCTAATAATTTAATACACAGCACCCCCTAATAGTGTTATACACAGCACCCCCCTAATAGTGTTATACACAGCACCCCCCTAATAATTTAATACACAGCACCCCCAAAATAATTTAATACACAGCACCCCCCTAATAATTTAATACACAGCAGCCCCTAATAGTGTTATACACAGCAGCCCCCTAATAGTTTAATACACAGCACCCCCTAATAGTTTAATACACAGCACCCCCCTAATAATTTAATACACAGCACCCCCTAATAGTGTTATACACAGCACCCCCCTAATAGTGTTATACACAGCACCCCCCCTAATAGTTTAATACACAGTACCCCCCTAATAGTGTTATACACAGCACCCCCCTAATAGTGTTATACAAAGCACCCTCCTAATAGTTTAATACACAGCACCCCAATAATAGTGTTATACACAGCACCCCCCTAATAGTTTAATACACAGCACCCCCCTAATAGTGTTATACACAGCACCCCCCTAATAGTTTAATACACAGCACCCCCCTAATAATTTAATACACAGCACCCCCCTAATAGTTTAATACACAGCACCCCCCTAATAGTTTAATACACAGCACCCCCTAATAGTTTAATACACAGCACCCCCTAATAGTGTTATACACAGCCCCCCCCTAATAGTTTAATACACAGCACCCCCCTAATAGTGTTATACACAGAACCCCCCTAATAGTTTTATACACAGCACCCCCTAATAGTTTAATAAACAGCACCCCCTAATAATATTATACACAGCACCCCCCTAATAGTGTTATACACAGCACCCCCCTAATAGTTTAATACACAGCACCCCCCTAATAATTTAATACACAGCACCCCCCTAATAGTGTTATACACAGCACCCCCCTAATAGTTTAATACACAGCACCCCCCTAATAGTTTAATACACAGCACCCCCCTAATAATTTAATACACAGCACCCCCCTAATAGTGTTATACACAGCACCCCCCTAATAGTTTAGTACACAGCACCCCCCTAATAATTTAATACACAGCACCCCCTAATAGTGTTATACACAGCAGCCCCCTAATAGTTTAATACACAGCACCCCCCTAATAGTTTAATACACAGCACCCCCCTAATAATTTAATACACAGCACCTCCCTAATAGTGTTATACACAGCAGCCCCCTAATAGTTGAATACACAGCACCCCCCTAATAGTTTAATACACAGCACCCCCCTAATACTGTTATACACAGCACCCCCCTAATAGTGTTATACACAGAACCCCCCTAATAATTTAATACACAGCACCCCAATAATAGTGTTATACACAGCACCCCCCTAATAGTTTAATACACAGCACCCCAATAATAGTGTTATACACAGCACCCCCCCTAATAGTTTAATACACAGCACCCCCCTAATAGTGTTATACACGGCACCCCCCTAATAGTGTTATACACAGCACCCCCCTAATAGTTTAATACACAGCACCCCCCTAATAATTTAATACACAGCACCCCCTAATAGTGTTATACACAGCAGCCCCCTAATAGTTTAATACACAGCACCCCCCTAATAGTTTAATACACAGCACCCCAATAATAGTGTTATACACAGCACCCCCCTAATAGTTTAATACACAGCACCCCCCTAATAGTGTTATACACAGCACCCCCCTAAAAGTGTTATACACAGAACCCCCTTAATAGTGTTATACACAGCACCCCCCTAATAGTTTAATACACAGCACCCCCCTAATAGTATTATACACAGCACCCCCCTAATAGTGTTATACACAGCACCCCCCTAATAGTTTAATACACAGCACCCCCCTAATAGTGTTATACACAGCACCCCCCTAATAGTTTAATACACAGCACCCCCCTAATAGTTTAATACACAACACCCCCCTAATAATTTAATACACAGCACCCCCCTAATACTGTTATACACAGCTCCCCCCTAATAGTGTTATACACAGAACCCCCCTAATAATTTAATACACAGCACCCCAATAATAGTGTTATACACAGCACCCCCCTAATAGTTTAATACACAGCACCCCAATAATAGTGTTATACACAGCACCCCCATAATAGTTTAATACACAGCACCCCCCCAATAGTGTTATACACAGCACCCCCCTAATAGTGTTATACACAGCACCCCCCTAATAGTTTAATACACAGCACCCCCCTAATTGTTTAATACACAGCACCCCCCTAATAGTGTTATACACAGCACCCCCCTAATAGTTTAATACACAGCACCCCAATAATAGTGTTATACACAGCACCCCCCTAATAGTTTAATACACAGCACCCCCCTAATAGTGTTATACACAGCACCCCCCTAATAGTGTTATACACAGCACCCCCCTAATAGTGTTATACACAGCACCCCCCTAATAGTGTTATACACAGCACCCCCCTAATAGTTTAATACACAGCACCCCCCTAATAGTGTTATACACAGCACCCCCCTAATAGTGTTATACAAAGCACCCCCCTAATAGATTAATACACAGCACCCCCCTAATAGTGTTATACACAGCACCCCCCTAATAGTTTAATACAGAGAACCCCCTAATAGTGTTAAACACAACACCCCAATAATAGTGTTATGCACAGCAGCCCTCTAATATTTTAATACACAGCGTCCCCCTAATAGTGTTATACACAGCACCGCCCTAATAGTTTAATACACAGCACCCCCCTAATAGTTTAATACACAGCACCCCCCTAATAATTTAATACACAGCACCCCCCTAATAGTTTAATACACAGCACCCCCCTAGTAGTGTTATACACAGCACCCCCCTAATAATTTAATACACAGCACCCCCCTAATAGTTTAATACACAGCACCCCCCTTATAGTTTAATACACAGCACCCCCCTAATAGTTTAATACACAGCACCCCCCTAATAATTTAATACACAGCACCCCCTAAAAGTGTTATACACAGCAGCCCCCTAATAGTTTAATACACAGCACCACCCCAATAGTTTAATACACAGCACCCCCCTAATAGTTTAATACACAGCACCCCCTAATAGTGTTATACACAGCACCCCCCTAATAGTGTCATACACAGCACCCCCTAAAAGTTTAATACACAGCACCCCCCTAATAGTGTTATACACAACACCCCCCTAATAGTGTTATACACAGCACCCCCCTAATAGTTTAATACACAGCACCCCAATAATAGTGTTATACACAGCACCCCCCTAATAGTTTAATACACAGCACCCCCCTAATAGTGTTATACACAGCACCCCCCTAATAGTGTTATACACAGCACCCCCCTAATAGTTTAATACACAGCACCCCCCTAATAGTGTTATACACAGCACCCCCCTAATAGTGTTATACACAGCACCCCCCTAATAGTTTAATACACAGCACTCCCCTAATAGTTTAATACACAGCACCCCCTAATAGTGTTATACACAGAACCCCCCTAATAGTGTTATACACAGCACCCCCCTAATAGTTTAATACACAGCACCCCCCTAATAGTATTATACACAGCACCCCCCTAATAGTGTTATACACAGCACCCCCCTAATAGTGTTATACACAGCACCCCCCTAATAGTGTTATACACAGCACCCCCCTAATAGTTTAATACACAGCACCCCCTAATAGTTTAATACACAGCACCCCCCTAATAATTTAATACACAGCACCCCCCTAATAGTTTAATACACAGCACCCCCCTAGTAGTGTTATACACAGCACCCCCCTAATAATTTAATACACAGCACCCCCCTAATAGTTTAATACACAGCACCCCCTTATAGTTTAATACACAGCACCCCCCTAATAGTTTAATACACAGCACCCCCCTAATAATTTAATACACAGCACCCCCTAAAAGTGTTATACACAGCAGCCCCCTAATAGTTTAATACACAGCACCACCCCAATAGTTTAATACACAGCACCCCCCTAATAGTTTAATACACAGCACCCCCCTAATAGTGTTATACACGGCACCCCCCTAATAGTGTTATACACAGCACCCCCCTAATAGTTTAATACACAGCACCCCACCAATAATTTAATACACAGCACCCCCTAATAGTGTTATACACAGCAGCCCCCTAATAGTTTAATACACAGCACCCCCCTAATAGTTTAATACACAGCACCCCCCTAATAGTGTTATGCACAACACCCCCCTAATAGTAATATACACAGCACCCCCCTAATAGTTTAATACACAGCACCCCAATAATAGTGTTATACACAGCACCCCCCTAATAGTTTAATACACAGCACCCCCCTAATAGTGTTATACACAGCACCCCCCTAATAGTGTTATACACAGAACCCCCTTAATAGTGTTTTACACAGCACCCCCCTAATAGTTTAATACACAGCACCCCTCTAATAGTGTTATACACAGCACCCCCCCTAATAGTGTTATACACAGCACCCCCCTAATAGTTTAATACACAGTACCCCCCTAATAGTTTTATACACAGCACCCCCCTAATAGTTTAATACACAGCACCCCCCTAATAGTTTAATACACAACACCCCCCCAATAATTTAATACACAGAACCCCCCTAATACTGTTATACACAGCACCCCCTAATAGTGTTATACACAGAACCCCCCTAATAATTTAATACACAGCACCCCAATAATAGTGTTATACACAGCACCCCCCTAATAGTTTAATACACAGCACCCCAATAATAGTGTTATACACAGCACCCCCCTAATAGTTTAATACACAGCACCCCCCCAATAGTGTTATACACAGCACCCCCCTAATAGTGTTATACACAGCACCCCCCTAATAGTTTAATACACAGCACCCCCCTAATTGTTTAATACACAGCACCCCCCTAATTGTTTAATACACAGCACCCCCCTAATAATTTAATACACAGCACCCCCCTAATACTGTTATACACAGCACCCCCCTAATAGTGTTATACACAGCACCCCCTAATAATTTAATACACAGCACCCCCTAATACTGTTATACAAAGCACCCCCCTAATAGTGTTATACACAGAACCCCCCTAATAATTTAATACACAGCACCCCAATAATAGTGTTATACACAGCACCCCCCTAATAGTTTAATACACAGCACCCCAATAATAGTGTTATACACAGCACCCCCCTAATAGTTTAATACACAGCACCCCCCCAATAGTGTTATACACAGCACCCCCCTAATAGTGTTATACACAGCACCCCCCTAATATTTTAATACACAGCGCCCCCCTAATAGTTTAATACACAGCACCCCCCTAATAGTTTAATACACAGCACCCCCTAATAGTTTAATACACAGCACCCCCCGAATAATTTAATACACAGCACCCCCCTAATAGTTTAATACACAGCACCCCCCTAGTAGTGTTATACACAGCACCCCCCTAATAATTTAATACACAGCACCCCCCTAATAGTTTAATACACAGCACCCCCCTAATAGTTTAATACACAGCACCCCCCTAATAATTTAATACACAGCACCCCCTAATAGTGTTATACACAGCACCCCCCTAATAGTTTAATACACAGCACCCCCCTAATAATTTAATACACAGCACCCCCAAAATAATTTAATACACAGCACCCCCCTAATAATTTAATACACAGCAGCCCCTAATAGTGTTATACACAGCAGCCCCCTAATAGTTTAATACACAGCACCCCCTAATAGTTTAATACACAGCACCCCCCTAATAATTTAATACACAGCACCCCCTAATAGTGTTATACACAGCACCCCCCTAATAGTGTTATACACAGCACCCCCCCTAATAGTTTAATACACAGCACCCCCCTAATAGTGTTATACACAGCACCCCCCTAATAGTGTTATACAAAGCACCCCCCTAATAGTTTAATACACAGCACCCCAATAATAGTGTTATACACAGCACCCCCCTAATAGTTTAATACACAGCACCCCCCTAATAGTGTTATACACAGCACCCCCCTAATAGTTTAATACACAGCACCCCCCTAATAATTTAATACACAGCACCCCCCCTAATAGTTTAATACACAGCACCCCCTAATAGTTTAATACACAGCACCCCCTAATAGTGTTATACACAGCCCCCCCCTAATAGTTTAATACACAGCACCCCCCTAATAGTGTTATACACAGAACCCCCCTAATAGTTTTATACACAGCACCCCCTAATAGTTTAATACACAGCACCCCCCTAATAATATTATACACAGCACCCCCCTAATAGTGTTATACACAGCACCCCCCTAATAGTTTAATACACAGCACCCTCCTAATAATTTAATACACAGCACCCCCCTAATAGTGTTATACACAGCACCCCCCTAATAGTTTAATACACAGCACCCCCCTAATAATTTAATACACAGCACCCCCCTAATAGTTTAATACACAGCACCCCCCTAATAGTTTAATACACAGCACCCCCCTAATAGTTTAATACACAACACCCCCTAATAGTGTTATACACAGCCCCCCCTAATAGTTTAATACACAGCACCCCCCTAATAGTGTTATACACAGAACCCCCCTAATAGTTTTATACACAGCACCCCCCTAATAGTTTAATACACAGCACCCCCCTAATAGTATTATACACAGCACCCCCCTAATAGTGTTATACACAGCACCCCCCTAATAGTGTTATACACAGAACCCCCCTAATAATTTAATACACAGCACCCCAATAATAGTGTTATACACAGCACCCCCCTAATAGTTTAATACACAGCACCCCCCTAATAGTGTTATACACAGCACCCCCGTAATAGTGTTATACAAAGCACCCCCCTAATAGTTTAATACACAGCACCCCAATAATAGTGTTATACACAGAACCCCCCTAATAATTTAATACACAGCACCCCAATAATAGTGTTATACACAGCACCCCCCTAATAGTTTAATACACAGCACCCCCCTAATAGTGTTATACACAGCACCCCCCTAATAGTGTTATACAAAGCACCCCCCTAATAGTTTAATACACAGCACCCCAATAATAGTGTTATACACAGCACCCCCCTAATAGTTTAATACACAGCACCCCCCTAATAGTGTTATACACAGCACCCCCCTAATAGTTTAATACACAGCACCCCCCTAATAATTTAATACACAGCACCCCCCTAATAGTTTAATACACAGCACCCCCTAATAGTTTAATACACAGCACCCCCTAATAGTGTTATACACAGCCCCCCCCCTAATAGTTTAATACACAGCACCCCCCTAATAGTGTTATACACAGAACCCCCCTAATAGTTTTATACACAGCACCCCCTAATAGTTTAATACACAGCACCCCCCTAATAATATTATACACAGCACCCCCCTAATAGTGTTATACACAGCACCCCCCTAATAGTTTAATACACAGCACCCCCCTAATAATTTAATACACAGCACCCCCCTAATAGTGTTATACACAGCACCCCCCTAATAGTTTAATACACAGCACCCCCCTAATAATTTAATACACAGCACCCCCCTAATAGTTTAATACACAGCACCCCCCTAATAGTTTAATACACAGCACCCCCCTAATAGTTTAATACACAACACCCCCTAATAGTGTTATACACAGCCCCCCCCTAATAGTTTAATACACAGCACCCCCCTAATAGTGTTATACACAGAACCCCCCTAATAGTTTTATACACAGCACCCCCCTAATAGTTTAATACACAGCACCCCCCTAATAGTATTATACACAGCACCCCCCTAATAGTGTTATACACAGCACCCCCCTAATAGTTTAATACACAGCACCCCCCTAATAGTTTAATACACAGCACCCCCCTAATAATTTAATACACAGCACCCCCCTAATAGTGTTATACACAGCACCCCCCTAATAGTTTAATACACAGCACCCCCCTAATAGTGTTATACACAACACCCCCCTAATAGTGTTATACACAGCACCCCCCTAATAGTTTAATACACAGCACCCCCCTAATAGTGTTATACACAACACCCCCCTAATAGTGTTATACACAGCAGCCCCCTAATAGTTTAATACACAGCACCCCCCTAATAGTTTAAAACACAGCACCCCCCTAATAATTTAATACACAGCACCTCCCTAATAGTGTTATACACAGCAGCCCCCTAATAGTTGAATACACAGCACCCCCCTAATAGTTTAATACACAGCACCCCCCTAATAATTTAATACACAGCACCTCCCTAATAGTGTTATACACAGCAGCCCCCTAATAGTTGAATACACAGCACCCCCCTAATAGTTTAATACACAGCACCCCCCTAATAGTTTAATACACAGCACCCCCCTAATAGTGTTATACACAACACCCCCCTAATAGTGTTATACACAGCACCCCCCTAATAGTTTAATACACAGCACCCCAATAATAGTTTAATACACAGCACCCCCCTAATAGTGTTATACACAGCACCAACCTAATAGTGTTATACACAGCACCCCCCTAATAGTTTAATACACAACACCCCCCTAATAATTTAATACACAGCACCCCCCTAATACTGTTATACACAGCACCCCCCTAATAGTGTTATACACAGAACCCCCCTAATAATTTAATACACAGCACCCCAATAATAGTGTTATACACAGCACCCCCCTAATAGTTTAATACACAGCACCCCAATAATAGTGTTATACACAGCACCCCCCCTAATAGTTTAATACACAGCACCCCCCTAATAGTGTTATACACGGCACCCCCCTAATAGTGTTATACACAGCACCCCCCTAATAGTTTAATACACAGCACCCCCCTAATAATTTAATACACAGCACCCCCTAATAGTGTTATACACAGCAGCCCCCTAATAGTTTAATACACAGCACCCCCCTAATAGTTTAATACACAGCACCCCCCTAATAGTGTTATACACAACACCCCCCTAATAGTAATATACACAGCACCCCCCTAATAGTTTAATACACAGCACCCCAATAATAGTGTTATACACAGCACCCCCCTAATAGTTTAATACACAGCACCCCCCTAATAGTGTTATACACAGCACCCCCCTAAAAGTGTTATACACAGAACCCCCTTAATAGTGTTATACACAGCACCCCCCTAATAGTTTAATACACAGCACCCCCCTAATAGTATTATACACAGCACCCCCCTAATAGTGTTATACACAGCACCCCCCTAATAGTTTAATACACAGCACCCCCCTAATAGTGTTATACACAGCACCCCCCTAATATTTTAATACACAGCACCCCCCTAATAGTTTAATACACAACACCCCCCTAATAATTTAATACACAGCACCCCCCTAATACTGTTATACACAGCTCCCCCCTAATAGTGTTATACACAGAACCCCCCTAATAATTTAATACACAGCACCCCAATAATAGTGTTATACACAGCACCCCCCTAATAGTTTAATACACAGCACCCCAATAATAGTGTTATACACAGCACCCCCATAATAGTTTAATACACAGCACCCCCCAATAGTGTTATACACAGCACCCCCCTAATAGTGTTATACACAGCTCCCCCCTAATAGTTTAATACACAGCACCCCCCTAATTGTTTAATACACAGCACCCCCCTAATAGTGTTATACACAGCACCCCCCTAATAGTTTAATACACAGCACTCCAATAATAGTGTTAAACACAGCACCCCCCTAATAGTTTAATACACAGCACCCCCCTAATAGTGTTATACACAGCACCCCCCTAATAGTGTTATACACAGCACCCCCCTAATAATGTTATACACAGCACCCCCCTAATAGTGTTATACACAGCACCCCCCTAATAGTTTAATACACAGCACCCCCCTAATAGTGTTATACACAGCACCCCCCTAATAGTGTTATACAAAGCACCCCCCTAATAGATTAATACACAGCACCCCCCTAATAGTGTTATACACAGCACCCCCCTAATAGTTTAATACAGAGAACCCCCTAATAGTGTTAAACACAACACCCCAATAATAGTGTTATACACAGCAGCCCTCTAATATTTTAATACACAGCGTCCCCCTAATAGTGTTATACACAGCACCGCCCTAATAGTTTAATACACAGCACCCCCCTAATAGTTTAATACACAGCACCCTCCTAATAATTTAATACACAGCACCCCCCTAATAGTTTAATACACAGCACCCCCCTAGTAGTGTTATACACAGCACCCCCCTAATAATTTAATACACAGCACCCCCCTAATAGTTTAATACACAGCACCCCCCTTATAGTTTAATACACAGCACCCCCCTAATAGTTTAATACACAGCACCCCCCTAATAATTTAATACACAGCACCCCCTAAAAGTGTTATACACAGCAGCCCCCTAATAGTTTAATACACAGCACCACCCCAATAGTTTAATACACAGCACCCCCCTAATAGTTTAATACACAGCACCCCCTAATAGTGTTATACACAGCACCCCCCTAATAGTGTCATACACAGCACCCCCTAAAAGTTTAATACACAGCACCCCCCTAATAGTGTTATACACAACACCCCCCTAATAGTGTTATACACAGCACCCCCCTAATAGTTTAATACACAGCACCCCAATAATAGTGTTATACACAGCACCCCCCTAATAGTTTAATACACAGCACTCCCCTAATAGTGTTATACACAGCACCCCCCTAATAGTGTTATACACAGCACCCCCCTAATAGTTTAATACACAGCACCCCCCTAATAGTGTTATACACAGCACCCCCCTAATAGTGTTATACACAGCACCCCCCTAATAGTTTAATACACAGCACTCCCCTAATAGTTTAATACACAGCACCCCCCTAATAGTGTTATACACAGAACCCCCCTAATAGTGTTATACACAGCACCCCCCTAATAGTTTAATACACAGCACCCCCCTAATAGTATTATACACAGCACCCCCCTAATAGTGTTATACACAGCACCCCCCTAATAGTTTAATACACAGCACCCCCCTAATAGTGTTATACACAGCACCCCCCTAATAGTGTTATACACAGCACCCCCCTAATAGTTTAATACACAGCACCCCCCTAATAGTTTAATACACAGCACCCCCCTAATAATTTAATACACAGCACCCCCCTAATAGTTTAATACACAGCACCCCCCTAGTAGTGTTATACACAGCACCCCCCTAATAATTTAATACACAGCACCCCCCTAATAGTTTAATACACAGCACCCCCCTTATAGTTTAATACACAGCACCCCCCTAATAGTTTAATACACAGCACCCCCCTAATAATTTAATACACAGCACCCCCTAAAAGTGTTATACACAGCAGCCCCCTAATAGTTTAATACACAGCACCCCCCTAATAGTTTAATACACAGCACCCCCTAATAGTGTTATACACAGCACCCCCCTAATAGTGTCATACACAGCACCCCCTAAAAGTTTAATACACAGCACCCCCCTAATAGTGTTATACACAACACCCCCCTAATAGTGTTATACACAGCACCCCCCTAATAGTTTAATACACAGCACCCCAATAATAGTGTTATACACAGCACCCCCCTAATAGTTTAATACACAGCACCCCCCTAATAGTGTTATACACAGCACCCCCCTAATAGTGTTATACACAGCACCCCCCTAATAGTTTAATACACAGCACCCCCCTAATAGTGTTATACACAGCACCCCCCTAATAGTGTTATACACAGCACCCCCCTAATAGTTTAATACACAGCACTCCCCTAATAGTTTAATACACAGCACCCCCCTAATAGTGTTATACACAGAACCCCCCTAATAGTGTTATACACAGCACCCCCCTAATAGTTTAATACACAGCACCCCCCTAATAGTATTATACACAGCACCCCCCTAATAGTGTTATACACAGCACCCCCCTAATAGTTTAATACACAGCACCCCCCTAATAGTGTTATACACAGCACTCCCCTAATAGTGTTATACACAGCACCCCCCTAATAGTTTAATACACAGCACCCCCCTAATAGTTTAATACACAGCACCCCCCTAATAATTTAATACACAGCACCCCCCTAATAGTGTTATACACAGCACCCCCCTAATAGTTTAATACACAGCACCCCCCTAATAATTTAATACACAGCACCCCCCTAATAGTTTAATACACAGCACCCCCCTAATAGTTTAATACACAGCACCCCCCTAAAAGTTTAATACACAGCACCCCCTAATAGTGTTATACACAGCCCCCCCCTAATAGTTTAATACACAGCACCCCCCTAATAGTGTTATACACAGAACCCCCCTAATAGTTTTATACAGAGCACCCCCCTAATAGTTTAATACACAGCACCCCCCTAATAGTATTATACACAGCACCCCCCTAATAGTGTTATACACAGCACCCCCCTAATAGTTTAATACACAGCACCCCCCTAATAATTTAATACACAGCACCCCCCTAATAGTGTTATACACAGCACCCCCCTAATAGTTTAATACACAGCACCCCCCTAATAATTTAATACACAGCACCCCCTAATAGTGTTATACACAGCACCCCCTAATAGTGTTATACACAGCACCCCCTAATAATTTAATACACAGCACCCCCAAAATAATTTAATACACAGCACCCCCCTAATAATTTAATACACAGCAGCCCCTAATAGTGTTATACACAGCAGCCCCCTAATAGTTTAATACACAGCACCCCCTAATATTTTAATACACAGCACCCCCCTAATAATTTAATACACAGCACCCCCTAATAGTGTTATACACAGCACCCCCCTAATAGTGTTATACACAGCACCCCCCCTAATAGTTTAATACACAGCACCCCCCTAATAGTGTTATACACAGCACCCCCCTAATAGTGTTATACAAAGCACCCCCCTAATAGTTTAATACACATCACCCCAATAATAGTGTTATACACAGCACCCCCCTAATAGTTTAATACACAGCACCCCCACTAATAGTGTTATACACAGCACCCCCCTAATAGTTTAATACACAGCACCCCCCTAATAATTTAATACACAGCACCCCCCTAATAGTTTAATACACAGCACCCCCCTAATAGTTTAATACACAGCACCCCCCTAATAGTTTAATACACAGCACCCCCTAATAGTGCTATACACAGCCCCCCCCCCTAATAGTTTAATACACAGCACCCCCCTAATAGTGTTATACACAGAACCCCCCTAATAGTTTTATACACAGCACCCCCCTAATAGTTTAATACACAGCACCCCCCTAATAATATTATACACAGCACCCCCCTAATAGTGTTATACACAGCACCCCCCTAATAGTTTAATACACAGCACCCCCCTATTAATTTAATACACAGCACCCCCCTAATAGTGTTATACACAGCACCCCCCTAATAGTTTAATACACAGCACCCCCCTAATAATTTTATACACAGCACCCCCCTAATAGTTTAATACACAGCACCCCCCTAATAGTTTAATACACAGCACCCCCCTAATAGTTTAATACACAGCACCCCCTAATAGTGTTATACACAGCCCCCCCCTAATAGTTTAATACACAGCACCCCCCTAATAGTGTTATACACAGAACCCCCCTAATAGTTTTATACACAGCACCCCCCTAATAGTTTAATACACAGCACCCCCCTAATAGTATTATACACAGCACCCCCCTAATAGTGTTATACACAGCACCCCCCTAATAGTTTAATACACAGCACCCCCCTAATAGTTTAATACACAGCACCCCCCTAATAATTTAATACACAGCACCCCCCTAATAGTGTTATACACAGCACCCCCCTAATAGTTTAATACACAGCACCCCCCTAATAATTTAATACACAGCACCCCCTAATAGTGTTATACACAGCAGCCCCCTAATAGTTTAATACACAGCACCCCCCTAATAGTTTAATACACAGCACCCCCCTAATAATTTAATACACAGCACCTCCCTAATAGTGTTATACACAGCAGCCCCCTAATAGTTGAATACACAGCACCCCCCTAATAGTTTAATACACAGCACCCCCCTAATAATTTAATACACAGCACCCCCTAATAGTGTTATACACAGCACCCCCCTAATAGTGTTATACACAGCACCCCCCTAATAGTTTAATACACAGCACCCCCCTAATAGTGTTATACACAACAACCCCCCTAATAGTGTTATACACAGCACCCCCCTAATAGTTTAATACACAGCACCCCAATAATAGTGTTATACACAGCACCAACCTAATAGTGTTATACACAGCACCCCCTTAATAGTTTAATACACAACACCCCCCTAATAATTTAATACACAGCACCCCCCTAATACTGTTATACACAGCACCCCCCTAATAGTGTTATACACAGAACCCCCCTAATAATTTAATACACAGCACCCCAATAATAGTGTTATACACAGCACCCCCCTAATAGTTTAATACACAGCACCCCAATAATAGTGTTATACACAGCACCCCCCCTAATAGTTTAATACACAGCACCCCCCTAATAGTGTTATACACATCACCCCCCTAATAGTGTTATACACAGCACCCCCCTAATAGTTTAATACACAGCACCCCCCTAATAATTTAATACACAGCACCCCCTAATAGTTTTATACACAGCAGCCCCCTAATAGTTTAATACACAGCACCCCCCTAATAGTTTAATACACAGCACCCCCCTAATATTGTTATACACAACACCCCCCTAATAGTAATATACACAGCACCCCCCTAATAGTTTAATACACAGCACCCCAATAATAGTGTTATACACAGCACCCCCCTAATAGTTTAATACACAGCACCCCCCCTAATAGTGTTATACACAGCACCCCCCTAATAGTGTTATACACAGAACCCCCTTAATAGTGTTATACACAGCACCCCCCTAATAGTTTAATATACAGCACCCCCCTAATAGTGTTATACACAGCCCCCCCCCTAATAGTGTTATACACAGCACCCCCCTAAATAGTTTAATACACAGCACCCCCCTAATAGTGTTATACACAGCACCCCCCTAATAGTTTAATACACAGCACCCCCCTAATAGTTTAATACACAACACCCCCCTAATAATTTAATACACAGCACCCCCCTAATACTGTTATACACAGCACCCCCCTAATAGTGTTATATAAAGAACCCCCCTAATAATTTAATACACAGCACCCCAATAATAGTGTTATACACAGCACCCCCCTAATAGTTTAATACACAGCACCCCAATAATAGTGTTATACACAGCACCCCCCTAATAGTTTAATACACAGCACCCCCCCAATAGTGTTATACACAGCACCCCCCTAATAGTGTTATACACAGCACCCCCTAATAGTTTAATACACAGCACCCCCCTAATTGTTTAATACACAGCACCCCCCTAATTGTTTAATACACAGCACCCCCCTAATAATTTAATACACAGCACCCCCTAATACTGTTATACACAGCACCCCCCCTAATAGTGTTATACACAGCACCCCCTAATAATTTAATACACAGCACCTCCCTAATAATTTAATACACAGCACCTTCCTAATAGTGTTATACACAGCACCCCCCTAATAGTGTTATACACAGCACCCCCCTGATAATTTAATACACAGCACCCCCCTAATAGTGTTATACACAGCACCTCCCTAATAGTGTTATACACAGCACCCCCCCTTATAGTTTAATACACAGCACCCCCCTAATAGTGTTATACACAGCACCCCCCTAATACTTTAATACACAGCACCCCCCTAATAGTTTAAAACACAGCATCCCCCTAATAGTTTAATACACAGCACCCCCTAATAGTGTTATAAACAGCACCCCCCTAATAATTTAATACACAGCACCCCCCTAATAGTGTTATACACAGCACCCCCCCATTAGTGTTATACACAGCACCCCCCTAATAGTGTTATACACAGCACCCCCCTAATATTTTAATACACAGCGCCCCCCTAATAGTTTAATACACAGCACCCCCCTAATAGTTTAATACACAGCACCCCCTAATAGTTTAATACACAGCACCCCCCGAATAATTTAATACACAGCACCCCCCTAATAGTTTAATACACAGCACCCCCCTAGTAGTGTTATACACAGCACCCCCCTAATAATTTAATACACAGCACCCCCCTAATAGTTTAATACACAGCACCCCCCTAATAATTTAATACACAGCACCCCCTAATAGTGTTATACACAGCACCCCCCTAATAGTGTTATACACAGCACCCCCCTAATAATTTAATACACAGCACCCCCAAAATAATTTAATACACAGCACCCCCCTAATAATTTAATACACAGCAGCCCCTAATAGTGTTATACACAGCAGCCCCCTAATAGTTTAATACACAGCACCCCCTAATAGTTTAATACACAGCACCCCCCTAATAATTTAATACACAGCACCCCCTAATAGTGTTATACACAGCACCCCCCTAATAGTGTTATACACAGCACCCCCCCTAATAGTTTAATACACAGTACCCCCCTAATAGTGTTATACACAGCACCCCCCTAATAGTGTTATACAAAGCACCCTCCTAATAGTTTAATACACAGCACCCCAATAATAGTGTTATACACAGCACCCCCCTAATAGTTTAATACACAGCACCCCCCTAATAGTGTTATACACAGCACCCCCCTAATAGTTTAATACACAGCACCCCCCTAATAATTTAATACACAGCACCCCCCTAATAGTTTAATACACAGCACCCCCCCTAATAGTTTAATACACAGCACCCCCTAATAGTTTAATACACAGCACCCCCTAATAGTGTTATACACAGCCCCCCCCCTAATAGTTTAATACACAGCACCCCCCTAATAGTGTTATACACAGAACCCCCCCTAATAGTTTTAATTACACAGCACCCCCTAATAGTTTTAATACACAGCACCCCCTAATAATATTATACACAGCACCCCCCTAATAGTGTTATACACAGCACCCCCTAATAGTTTAATACACAGCACCCCCCTAATAATTTAATACACAGCACCCCCCTAATAGTGTTATACACAGCACCCCCCTAATAGTTTAATACACAGCACCCCCCTAATAATTTAATACACAGCACCCCCCTAATAGTTTAATACACAGCACCCCCTAATAGTTTAATACACAGCACCCCCCTAATAGTTTAATACACAGCACCCCCTAATAGTGTTATACACAGCCCCCCCCTAATAGTTTAATACACAGCACCCCCCTAATAGTGTTATACACAGAACCCCCCTAATAGTTTTATACACAGCACCCCCCTAATAGTTTAATACACAGCACCCCCCTAATAGTATTATACACAGCACCCCCCCTAATAGTGTTATACACAGCACCCCCCCTAATAGTTTAATACACAGCACCCCCCTAATAGTTTAATACACAGCACCCCCCCTAATAATTTAATACACAGCACCCCCCTAATAGTGTTATACACAGCACCCCCCTAATAGTTTAATACACAGCACCCCCCTAATAATTTAATACACAGCACCCCCTAATAGTGTTATACACAGCAGCCCCCTAATAGTTTAATACACAGCACCCCCCTAATAGTTTAATACACAGCACCCCCCTAATAATTTAATACACAGCACCTCCCTAATAGTGTTATACACAGCAGCCCCCTAATAGTTGAATACACAGCACCCCCCTAATAGTTTAATACACAGCACCCCCCCTAATAATTTAATACACAGCACCCCCTAATAGTGTTATACACAGCACCCCCCTAATAGTGTTATACACAGCACCCCCCTAATAGTTTAATACACAGCACCCCCCCTAATAGTGTTATACACAACACCCCCCTAATAGTGTTATACACAGCACCCCCCTAATAGTTTAATACACAGCACCCCAATAATAGTGTTATACACAGCACCCCCCTAATAGTTTAATACACAGCACCCCCCTAATAGTGTTATACACAGCACCAACCTAATAGTGTTATACACAGCACCCCCCTAATAGTTTAATACACAACACCCCCCTAATAATTTAATACACAGCACCCCCCCTAATACTGTTATACACAGCACCCCCCTAATAGTGTTATACACAGAACCCCCCTAATAATTTAATACACAGCACCCCAATAATAGTGTTATACACAGCACCCCCCTAATAGTTTAATACACAGCACCCCAATAATAGTGTTATACACAGCACTCCCCCCTAATAGTTTAATACACAGCACCCCCCTAATAGTGTTATACACGGCACCCCCCCCTAATAGTGTTATACACAGCACCCCCCTAATAGTTTAATACACAGCACCCCCCTAATAATTTAATACACAGCACCCCCTAATAGTGTTATACACAGCAGCCCCCTAATAGTTTAATACACAGCACCCCCCTAATAGTTTAATACACAGCACCCCCCTAATAGTGTTATACACAACACCCCCCTAATAGTAATATACACAGCACCCCCCTAATAGTTTAATACACAGCACCCCAATAATAGTGTTATACACAGCACCCCCCTAATAGTTTAATACACAGCACCCCCCTAATAGTGTTATACACAGCACCCCCCTAAAAGTGTTATACACAGAACCCCCTTAATAGTGTTATACACAGCACCCCCCTAATAGTTTAATACACAGCACCCCCCTAATAGTATTATACACAGCACCCCCCTAATAGTGTTATACACAGCACCCCCCTAATAGTTTAATACACAGCACCCCCCTAATAGTGTTATACACAGCACCCCCCTAATAGTTTAATACACAGCACCCCCTAATAGTTTAATACACAACACCCCCCTAATAATTTAATACACAGCACCCCAATAATAGTGTTATACACAGCACCCCCCCTAATAGTTTAATACACAGCAACCCCAATAATAGTGTTATACACAGCACCCCCATAATAGTTTAATACACAGCACCCCCCCAATAGTGTTATACACAGCACCCCCCTAATAGTGTTATACACAGCACCCCCCTAATAGTTTAATACACAGCACCCCCCTAATTGTTTAATACACAGCACCCCCCTAATAGTGTTATACACAGCACCCCCCTAATAGTTTAATACACAGCACCCCAATAATAGTGTTATACACAGCACCCCCCTAATAGTTTAATACACAGCACCCCCCTAATAGTGTTATAACACAGCACCCCCCCTAATAGTGTTATACACAGCACCCCCCTAATAGTGTTATACACAGCACCCCCCTAATAGTGTTATACACAGCACCCCCCTAATAGTTTATTACACAGCACCCCCCTAATAGTGTTATACACAGCACCCCCCTAATAGTGTTATACAAAGCACCCCCCTAATAGATTAATACACAGCACCCCACTAATAGTGTTATACACAGCACCCCCCCTAATAGTCTAATACAGAGAACCCCCTAATAGTGTTAAACACAACACCCCAATAATAGTGTTATGCACAGCAGCCCTCTAATATTTTAATACACAGCGTCCCCCTAATAGTGTTATACACAGCACCGCCCTAATAGTTTAATACACAGCACCCCCCTAATAGTTTAATACACAGCACCCCCCTAATAATTTAATACACAGCACCCCCCTAATAGTTTAATACACAGCACCCCCCTAGTAGTGTTATACACAGCACCCCCTAATAATTTAATACACAGCACCCCCCCTAATAGTTTAATACACAGCACCCCCCCTTATAGTTTAATACACAGCACCCCCCTAATAGTTTAATACACAGCACCCCCCTAATAATTTAATACACAGCACCCCCTAAAAGTGTTATACACAGCAGCCCCCTAATAGTTTTAATACACAGCACCACCCCAATAGTTTAATACACAGCACCCCCCTAATAGTTTAATACACAGCACCCCCTAATAGTGTTATACACAGCACCCCCCTAATAGTGTCATACACAGCACCCCCTAAAAGTTTAATACACAGCACCCCCCTAATAGTGTTATACACAACACCCCCCCTAATAGTGTTATACACAGCACCCCCCTAATAGTTTAATACACAGCACCCCAATAATAGTGTTATACACAGCACCCCCCTAATAGTTTAATACACAGCACCCCCCTAATAGTGTTATACACAGCACCCCCCTAATAGTGTTATAGCACAGCACACCCCCTAATAGTTTAATACACAGCACCCCCCTAATAGTGTTATACACAGCACCCCCCTAATAGTGTTATACACAGCACCCCCCTAATAGTTTAATACACAGCACTCCCCTAATAGTTTAATACACAGCACCCCCTAATAGTGTTATACACAGAACCCCCCTAATAGTGTTATACACAGCACCCCCCTAATAGTTTAATACACAGCACCCCCCTAATAGTATTATACACAGCACCCCCCTAATAGTGTTATACACAGCACCCCCCCTAATAGTGTTATACACAGCACCCCCCTAATAGTGTTATACACAGCACCCCCCTAATAGTTTAATACACAGCACCCCCCTAATAGTTTAATACACAGCACCCCCCTAATAATTTAATACACAGCACCCCCCTAATAGTTTAATACACAGCACCCCCCTAGTAGTGTTATACACAGCACCCCCCTAATAATTTAATACACAGCACCCCCCTAATAGTTTAATACACAGCACCCCCTTATAGTTTAATACACAGCACCCCCCTAATAGTTTAATACACAGCACCCCCCTAATAATTTAATACACAGCACCCCCTAAAAGTGTTATACACAGCAGCCCCCTAATAGTTTAATACACAGCACCACCCCAATAGTTTAATACACAGCACCCCCCTAATAGTTTAATACACAGCACCCCCCCTAATAGTGTTATACACGGCACCCCCCTAATAGTGTTATACACAGCACCCCCCCTAATAGTTTAATACACAGCACCCCCACCAATAATTTAATACACAGCACCCCCTAATAGTGTTATACACAGCAGCCCCCTAATAGTTTAATACACAGCACCCCCCTAATAGTTTAATACACAGCACCCCCCTAATAGTGTTATGCACAACACCCCCTCTAATAGTAATATACACAGCACCCCCCTAATAGTTTAATACACAGCACCCCAATAATAGTGTTATACACAGCACCCCCCTAATAGTTTAATACACAGCACCCCCCCTAATAGTGTTATACACAGCACCCCCCCTAATAGTGTTATACACAGAACCCCCTTAATAGTGTTTTACACAGCACCCCCCTAATAGTTTAATACACAGCACCCCTCTAATAGTGTTATACACAGCACCCCCCCTAATAGTGTTATACACAGCACCCCCCTAATAGTTTAATACACAGTACCCCCCTAATAGTTTTATACACAGCACCCCCCTAATAGTTTAATACACAGCACCCCCCTAATAGTTTAATACACAACACCCCCCCAATAATTTAATACACAGAACCCCCCTAATACTGTTATACACAGCACCCCCTAATAGTGTTATACACAGAACCCCCCTAATAATTTAATACACAGCACCCCAATAATAGTGTTATACACAGCACCCCCCTAATAGTTTAATACACAGCACCCCAATAATAGTGTTATACACAGCACCCCCTAATAGTTTAATACACAGCACCCCCCCCAATAGTGTTATACACAGCACCCCCCTAATAGTGTTATACACAGCACCCCCCTAATAGTTTAATACACAGCACCCCCCTAATTGTTTAATACACAGCACCCCCCTAATTGTTTAATACACAGCACCCCCCCTAATAATTTAATACACAGCACCCCCCTAATACTGTTATACACAGCACCCCCCCTAATAGTGTTATACACAGCACCCCCCTAATAATTTAATACACAGCACCCCCTAATACTGTTATACAAAGCACCCCCCTAATAGTGTTATACACAGAACCCCCCTAATAATTTAATACACAGCACCCCAATAATAGTGTTATACACAGCACCCCCCTAATAGTTTAATACACAGCACCCCAATAATAGTGTTATACACAGCACCCCCCTAATAGTTTAATACACAGCACCCCCCCAATAGTGTTATACACAGCACCCCCCCTAATAGTGTTATACACAGCACCCCCCTAATATTTTAATACACAGCGCCCCCCTAATAGTTTAATACACAGCACCCCCCTAATAGTTTAATACACAGCACCCCCTAATAGTTTAATACACAGCACCCCCCGAATAATTTAATACACAGCACCCCCCTAATAGTTTAATACACAGCACCCCCCTAGTAGTGTTATACACAGCACCCCCCTAATAATTTAATACACAGCACCCCCCTAATAGTTTAATACACAGCACCCCCCTAATAGTTTAATACACAGCACCCCCCTAATAATTTAATACACAGCACCCCCTAATAGTGTTATACACAGCACCCCCCTAATAGTGTTATACACAGCACCCCCCCTAATAATTTAATACACAGCACCCCCAAAATAATTTAATACACAGCACCCCCCTAATAATTTAATACACAGCAGCCCCTAATAGTGTTATACACAGCAGCCCCCTAATAGTTTAATACACAGCACCCCTAATAGTTTAATACACAGCACCCCCCTAATAATTTAATACACAGCACCCCCTAATAGTGTTATACACAGCACCCCCCCTAATAGTGTTATACACAGCACCCTCCCTAATAGTTTAATACACAGCACCCCCCTAATAGTGTTATACACAGCACCCCCCTAATAGTGTTATACAAAGCACCCCCCTAATAGTTTAATACACAGCACCCCAATAATAGTGTTATACACAGCACCCCCCTAATAGTTTAATACACAGCACCCCCCTAATAGTGTTATACACAGCACCCCCCTAATAGTTTAATACACAGCACCCCCCTAATAATTTAATACACAGCACCCCCCCCTAATAGTTTAATACACAGCACCCCCTAATAGTTTAATACACAGCACCCCCTAATAGTGTTATACACAGCCCCCCCCTAATAGTTTAATACACAGCACCCCCTAATAGTGTTATACACAGAACCCCCTAATAGTTTTATACACAGCACCCCCTAATAGTTTAATACACAGCACCCCCCTAATAATATTATACACAGCACCCCCCTAATAGTGTTATACACAGCACCCCCCTAATAGTTTAATACACAGCACCCTCCTAATAATTTAATACACAGCACCCCCCTAATAGTGTTATACACAGCACCCCCCTAATAGTTTAATACACAGCACCCCCCTAATAATTTAATACACAGCACCCCCCTAATAGTTTAATACACAGCACCCCCTAATAGTTTAATACACAGCACCCCCCTAATAGTTTAATACACAACACCCCCTAATAGTGTATACACAGCCCCCCCCTAATAGTTTAATACACAGCACCCCCCTAATAGTGTTATACACAGAACCCCCCTAATAGTTTTATACACAGCACCCCCCTAATAGTTTAATACACAGCACCCCCCTAATAGTATTATACACAGCACCCCCCTAATGTGTTATACACAGCACCCCCCTAATAGTGTTATACACAGAACCCCCCTAATAATTTAATACACAGCACCCCAATAATAGTGTTATACACAGCACCCCCCTAATAGTTTAATACACAGCACCCCCCTAATAGTGTTATACACAGCACCCCCCTAATAGTGTTATACAAAGCACCCCCCTAATAGTTTAATACACAGCACCCCAATAATAGTGTTATACACAGCACCCCCCTAATAGTTTAATACACAGCACCCCCCTAATAGTGTTATACACAGCACCCCCCTAATAGTTTAATACACAGCACCCCCCTAATAATTTAATACACAGCACCCCCCTAATAGTTTAATACACAGCACCCCCTAATAGTTTAATACACAGCACCCCCTAATAGTGTTATACACAGCCCCCCCCCCTAATAGTTTAATACACAGCACCCCCCTAACAGTGTTATACACAGAACCCCCCTAATAGTTTTATACACAGCACCCCCTAATAGTTTAATACACAGCACCCCCCTAATAATATTATACACAGCACCCCCCCTAATAGTGTTATACACAGCACCCCCCTAATAGTTTAATACACAGCACCCCCCTAATAATTTAATACACAGCACCCCCCCTAATAGTGTTATACACAGCACCCCCCTAATAGTTTAATACACAGCACCCCCCCTAATAATTTAATACACAGCACCCCCCTAATAGTTTAATACACAGCACCCCCCTAATAGTTTAATACACAGCACCCCCCTAATAGTTTAATACACAACACCCCCTAATAGTGTTATACACAGCCCCCCCCTAATAGTTTAATACACAGCACCCCCCTAATAGTGTTATACCACAGAACCCCCCTAATAGTTTTATACACAGCACCCCCCTAATAGTTTAATACACAGCACCCCCCTAATAGTATTATACACAGCACCCCCCTAATAGTGTTATACACAGCACCCCCCTAATAGTTTAATACACAGCACCCCCCTAATAGTTTAATACACAGCACCCCCCTAATAATTTAATACACAGCACCCCCCTAATAGTGTTATACACAGCACCCCCCTAATAGGTTTAATACACAGCACCCCCCTAATAGTGTTATACACAACACCCCCTAATAGTGTTATACACAGCACACCCCCCTAATAGTTTAATACACAGCACCCCCTCATAGTGTTATACACACAACACCCCCCTAATAGTGTTATACACAGCAGCCCCCTAATAGTTTAATACACAGCAA